>NW_010314066.1:0-11960 GCF_000700745.2 Antrostomus carolinensis
CTGTCCCAGCTAAAAACCAGGACAGAGCCCTAGGTAGTGGGTGTCCCTTTTGGACCTGTGTTCTGGCTAAGGTGAGGGGGTAGGTGAGGGCTAGGTAGTAGAGCAAGTACAGAGCCCCAGTGTTGGTGGGGTTGTGAAAGGGCTTTCCAGGACCTGAAGTAGAGACTTCCTAGTCTCAAATCCACAGGACCTCTTCCTTTCCTGCTTTTAAAGATGGTTGCTACATCTGTCCTTTCCCAAGCTGCAAAGATTTTCTGTGTGCTCCAGGAGCTCTATAAAATAAACCCTAACAGTTTAGGAATTCATCTTTCTGGCCCTTAGGTATCCTAGAGTGCATTTCATCAGGCCCTTCCTCATTTGAATCCATTTAACCTGCCCAGATTTAAAGACTTAAATATAATGTCTTATAGCCTTTCCAAAAGCAGAAAGCTTTCAGTTCCTATGCAGAGCACCACTGACTTCAGGCTAGTTACCCACAAATCTATTTTTCTTATTACCATCAAATTGAGATAGAGAACTATTTCAGAGTCATATCAGCATTTTAAAGAGCCTGAAGATCCTGAGAAGAAAAGATAATTCTCACCCTGAGCGAGAATTTTCACTTTTGTAATTTTTAACAGGCTTTACTGAATCAGATGCTCCAAATCTATCCTTTTTTTTACTGGAAGTTACTATTTGGTTTCCTGTAATTTCCTGATTTATTGTTATTGTCTGTTCACCTTTAGCACATCAGTCCAAAGGCTGTTTATTGTGGGAAGCATGCACAAGACGATTCCCCATTCGAACTGGGTACTTTGGGTTTTGTTTAGAAATGCCGCACAGCAGATTTCTGCCATTTCGGGTACTATCATAAAATCTCTGTGTTCAGAGTCTGTGAGAATTTGTTGTAACACTTAACTCACTGCTAGAAGGTGCTCAAAACAGAGACAATGAGCCTGGTATAAAAGTCAACATACAAAGCAGCAGTATAACTCTACTGCAAGAAATTGCAATTTTTTCTATTTGAGTAGAAGTTCACAGAGAAGTTACCTGCTCAGCTTTGAAGGCACTTTTAAGTCAGTCTGCCTGCTTTCACATGACAGAAATGAATAAAAGAAAGGTAACTCCCTGATGTTTTGCAATGTAAGATGCTTTCCATAAAGCCAGGACAAAATTATAACTTGTGTGCAATAACACTGAAGACCTTTGGCCATAGCTCTATATCCCATCACATTACACGATGCACAAAGCAAGCAAAACCACCATCCTGCAGCTCACCATTAACATCAGGACACTCACTTAATACCTCTCCTGTCTTCTCCTGTTTCCCCTCAGGAAATCTCACCATGGCAGCGTACCAGGGAAGGAGCCACAGGACAGGACCTGGCTGCAATAGGGGCTGAGAATCACGAGGGACTTGGCTGAGGCACTGGCCAGGGTGCATGTCAGATCAAAGGATGTACATCTATGTCCTGTCCCAGAGCATCTCATTGCTCCGGGACCAAACCAGAACCTGGGTTTCACAAGATGGACACAGCTGCTATATTTAATAGAAAAAGCAACACCTGTCTAATATTTTTCTTTTAGAGTCCTTTTTAATACCCAATTTATTCACCTAGGGGTCATAGGACAATCCCAAGATTCAGACCATATGTCTGAGGGCACATGTTGTCCAAAAGCTTCTTGAATATTGTCAGGCTTCATACCATGACCACCTCCCTGGGGAGCCTGTGCCAGTGCTCCACCATCCTCTGGGTGAAGAACCTTTTCCTAATATACCACCTAAACCTCCCCTGGCACATCTTCCTGCCATTTCCTCTGGTCCTATCAACCAGATGATGACAGGATTCAAAACTATGAGCTACAGACGAAGGCTGAAGAACCAGGGTTTGTTTTGTCTAATAAGGGGGAAGCTTAAGGGGTTAAAAATTGGAGCTTTACATTATGTAAAAAGGGCAATACTGAGTTATCGCCCAGGTAAAGTGGGACAAAGATAAAACAAGATTATCTTTGCAGCAAGAGAAATGTGGGCAGGTTATTGTGTACCTGTACAGGCACAGACCCCTTGACATAAACAGGAGATTTCAGACAGACTAGATATGCTTAATCCCATGTCAGTATTAATTATGTTTAGTCCCATTCACAGGCAGTTGCACTGCTGGGCTACTGTCTAGATTCATATCAGAGCCCATACTGAGTGCAGCATCCTGAGCAGAGGGTGTTAGTGCCAGACAGCTGAGAAGGACCGGGAGTGAAAAGCTGCAGTGATCTGCACTGGATGTGTGTGTGATCCTCTGCTCGGCTGAAACCAAAGCTCATTGTGATAGTTTCACTGGACTAGCCCTGGGTTAGCAGCCAACACAGCCGTTCACCCACTTCCCCCCCACTCCCAGGGGATAGGGGAGAGGATTGGGGGCCAAGGATAAGGAAGCTCGTAGGTTGAGATAAGAACAGTTTAATAATAGAAATAAAAGAAAACTTAAAATAAGACTAACATTAAAATAGTAGTGATAATGACAACAGTAACAAAATATACAAATGAGTGATACCCAGTGCAGCTGCTCACCACCCGCCAACCAAGCCCGGCCCGTTCCCAGATAACGATCCCAGAGGAGCGACAATCCCGAACCGAAACCGCAATCCCGGGAGAGTCAGAGCCTGAGAGAAAGCCAGAGAGAGCAAGAGAGGAAGAGACCCTCACTAATATACTGGACATGACATGATATGATATGGAATATCCCATTGACATATCCAAACGCCAATTTAACTTGTTAATTTAAATATTCCTTGCCCCTTTATATCTTGCACTTGTGCACTAGCAGAACACGAAGTCCTTCACTTCCAGTGACAAAATGCAAACACTGGTATGTTATCAGTGTTTCTCTCATAACAAGTCCCAGGCTGAAAGCAAAACACAGCACTATTCTAACAACTAAAAAGAAACCCAGCTCTGTTTCAGCTGAAAACCAGGACACTCATATCTGGCCTTACCTAACTCCTGTATCTGACAGTATGGGAGAGGGAGCACACACCATGCAGGAGCTGTCTTGGTGACTCAAAGGAAAGTTTCTTTCCTGTGTTTCTGGGGAGGAAGACTATTTTGTTGTGGGATAGGTGAATGAAAAAAAAAAAATAAGGGAAAGTTCTTTAAACCAAGGAGATTGCTGCACCATATAGGCAAATCTGTTTTATAGTGCAAGCAAGCATCTGAAACAAGGCCACAACTGTTCTTAGTAACAATGGTGTTTTTCTACAGCTAAAGCTACTTCCAACAGTATCCTACTGTCCTGGTATAGCCAAAGCATGACACAAAGCAGTATTTAGTGAATTTCTGTCCCAAGAGCTTGAAATCTGCCTGGGTAAGATCATACTAATACCTGCAACACACTCCTACTAATGCTGAATTAAAAGGCTTAAATCAAATCCACCCCAGAAGGCAGCAGATATATCTTCTATCTTCTTGCTGGTGTTGCATCCAACTGTGCTGCACCCCAATGTGAGAGTTGTCTCTGTCCTGCATTGCCCTGTCCCATGCAACAGCAAAAGACTCAGACCAAAACCTTTCCACAGAATCAAGTGATCAGCTTCTGCAAAGCAGTTATTTCTAGCGCCATAGCCTTGATCTCTGTGAGCTGTTGGCATAAGAGAAGTTTGACTGTGTGGAAAGGGATAAAGAAAGAGGTTCTTAAACACTTTGTCTGAAACAACCTGGGAATGTTCCTCCATGCTGTGAGCAACCTGGCACTTCATCACCTGAAGTAGCTGCTCTGACAGGATTTTAAGTCCCCATAATTAGGTCTTTTACATAAAAATCCAAAGCACAGCCTTTCAGTTTTAAATAGTTCTCTCCTGTACCCACCCTGCTGCCTGGGTTTTGTGCTGCTCTGCCTTGTGTCTGTGGAGAGGCTGTGTCATTATCCACCCACAGCAACAGCAGAAAATTTTCTTGGGCCTGAACCTAACTTTTGTTTTAGTTCATTTTCTGACACCTCGCTCCCACTCCTGCCCTTAGCAACAACTCCTAGAGAGGGTGAGTCACTTCACAGGGTTGTGAAGATGGAAATGAGAAGCTCATTCTGGCTCCAGCACCTTCCTAAAACAGTTTGCACAGACTCAGGGCGTACACAGGTGCACTGCAGCCATCAGAGACCTCTCCTTGTCTCTGGCTGGGGAGCCCAAAGGAAACAGGCTTTGCAGAAGGTCTCGAGCGTTTTCCTCTATTTCCCAGCACACACACACACAAACACAGAGTGCATTCACTCTTCCATGCTCTCCCTCAGCTAAGGTGAGACTGCAAACAGGAAGGCAGAAGCCTGTGGGGATGGGCAGCAGGCAAAGTGTCAGCTGATGGCTGCAGGAGCTGTTGGTGCCTTCTGCTCTGGCTTTCACGGAGCTCCTTCCCTCTCCCTTACCCAAGCTTGCACAGGTGGTTTCATCCTCTATCTCTGTCCTAGAGGTCTCCTCACTGCCACGCTCTGCATTGCTTTCCTGGCAGCATCTCAATCACAGAGAAGTCCCAAGGCATGAGTACCTGGGAAGGTGGTGATGGTACTGTTGACCACCTCTAAGCCCCTGGCATGGTGAGTGGGTAGTGGGGAGGTCTCTGGGTGGCAGCTGCCAACTGGGAACTTGCAGTGGACAGAGGAGGCAGAGAGCTGGCAGCTGAAAAATAGCTCCACAAACAGAAGCTGATTTTAGAGACTTTTTAAAGATTGGAGAGAGTTAGTTACAAGATCTAAACACAATCTGCTGTCGGAAGGAGAGCTCATGTTCAAAGTAGGAGACTTTTGGACAACTTCAACAGCAGATAATCATGACTCTCATTCTTGACACACAATTTGTTGATGTGCCTGTATGAACACCCTAAAGGGTGCTTCAAAGAGAGGTGAGAATTTAAATGTCCTAAACACACATGAAAATGAGGATTATTCACAGAAAAGTGACATAAGGCTAATCTGATTGGCTTACTGTGCCTGCAAGATCATTTGTCTACTGATGGATAATTGTCAGAATATTTAGAAATATGGTTTGGAAAAGTATGAGAGATCTGGACATCAGTCTGAACCCTCTCTTTGCAAATGAAGGCTGGCAGCCTCACACAACTGGCTTTTTGTTGAGTCCCCTGGCACTACTGAGTGTGCTGCTGGCTGGACACACCATGAGTGAAACCTCTCCTGTGTGAACGTGGCAGCCGTGCTTGCAGTCTTAGCCAGGAAAGCAAACAAAACTGAAATGCAAATGTTATCTGACCACTTCTGAACTTCAAAAGCATTTCAGGTTAAGCTGTGATGTTGGGTTATAGACATACATTACAAAACAGCAGCAGTTGGAAGGGCAGAGCAAAGAAGCTTCCTGTGGTTGGGTTTTTTTCCCCCCAGACTGGATTTCCTGTCCCCAGGTACATCCAGCATTAGGAGAAAGGCACAATTGTGCGGATCAGGAGGAAGAAAGTAAAAGATGAGCCCTGATGAGGACTGAGCAGGTAGGTGCTGTGGGTATGACTGAATTAATGGCCTCCTTTTGCAACCTCAGCCTGGCACTGAATGTGCTCCAAGCAGTCTGTGGCACATCTGATGCCTGTCATTGAGCCCTCTGACACACAGGCATTTCCTCACAGGCACTTCCCCAAACATCTCCTGTGCAACGTGGACCTGCCCGTTACTCAATATCATACATAACCAAGTAGGAGAGACTGAAAAAATCACAGTGAAATTAGGTACATGTGTTCAAACTGCCATGTCAAACTATAAAGTGACATAGATATTGAAGTTAATTATAGAAGTTCCATTTTTTAACCAGCTTACTTGCTTTTTTTCTACACAAACTCACAATTCAGGTATTCTTCGCTCAGTGAAGCATTAT
This sequence comes from Antrostomus carolinensis, assembly GCF_000700745.2. Lineage (NCBI taxonomy): Eukaryota > Metazoa > Chordata > Aves > Caprimulgiformes > Caprimulgidae > Antrostomus > Antrostomus carolinensis. The sequence continues at coordinate 5,842 of NW_010314066.1, forward strand.
GCAACTTGTTAACTAAGGCAGGCAGAGATTTTGTAATCCTGAATTCTGCCTGTGAGGCTGTCCTATGGCACAGGGCTCCCCTGGGTTCCTAAAGGTAAGCAACTGACTTTGGCCATGTCAGGGGCAAACACTGCACATCTTCCACAGTGAAGAAGCTCTCTTCTGCAGCATTCCCATGGCAACCAGGGGACTAAGCTGATATACTTTCAGCTATCTGACCCACAGAAGCAGGAAAGTCAATTTTGGTTTAGCTCAGACTTTTCTGTCTGTATGAGTGCAAAGTCACTAAGGGATGTGTTTTGCCAATCTACAAGACTGGCAATTTCCGTTTTACAGAGAGATCATGCTGAGTCTGTGCTGAGTGAAAGGCAACTGATCTCAGGAATGAGAGCACATGTGACTCTTTAGAATCAAAGAATCATAGAATCTTTGAGGTTGGAAAAGACCTCTAAGATCACCAAGTCCAACCATCAACTCAACACCACCATGTCCACTAAGCCATGTCCCTAAGCACCACATCTACAAGTCTTTTAAATACATCCAGGGATGGTGACTCCACCACTGCCCTGGGCAGCCTGTTCCAATGCTTGACAACCCTTTCAGTAAAGAAATTTTTCCTGATATCCAATCTAAACATCCCTTGGCACAACTCAAGGCCATTTCCTCTTGTCACTTGTTACTTGGGAGAAGAGACTGACCCCCACCTCGCTACAGTCTCTTTTCAGGCAGTTGTAGAGAGCAATGAGGTCACCCCTCAACCTCCTCTTCTTGAGTTTAAACAATTCCAGTTCTCTCGGCTGCTCCTCATGCAACTTGTTCTCTAGACCCTTCACCAGCTTCGTTGTCCTTCCTTGGACATGCTCCATCACCTCAATGTCCTTCTTGTAGTGAGGTGCCCAAAGGGATGTTTCTTTCTCAGCACATCCACTCAGAGTTTCCTGAGAGCTCAGCTGGAGTGTTGGTGGCAGTAATTCGGTGGCAACAGCCCAATGTCCAAACTGGGCAGCACAGAGTGACCTGTGACTGGCTGTAACTTGCATTGGGAAGGTAGGTGCCTTCCCTCATCACTGCACCAAGCAATCTCCATCCTCGGGACAAGCACTTGGCAAAGCTCTCATCGTGTGTTTCCTGCACTTACAGAAAGGGCTCACATAAGCTCAAATAAATCAGCGTAACTTCAGCAGCTCACAGAGCTGTGTAAGGTCCACTTGAGTGGCATATTGACTGCATGCAATAGCAGAAAAGTGCTTTGGCTGGGAGGAGACTGCTGCAGCAGACCCAGACAGCAGAGGGGCAGTGGGCTAGGACAGACAGCACTTCCCTAAAGCCCGCAGGGAACCTAGAGATGGGGTCAATTCCATGTAATGGTGACCCTGTGAAAATGCTGCCTTTTCTTGGAAGGACAAACCTATCTACCCGCTGATTCACCACAGCGGCAGGCAAATTCATCCCTTACAGGGGTACATACAACTAGCACCAAACTTACTGACTGTGTGGCCACCTAAAGATGGAGATTCAGCCCTGAATGCATAAACCTAGATGTTACCTTGAAAATGAAGCCATAATTTCCCCACTTGTTAGGGGAAATGTGAGCACTTCCCCACAGCTGACAGCACTGTCTTGTCAGAGGGGACCTTCTTCTCATTTTTAGGGCTAAGAGACTCATCTCTGTCCCATTGCCTCAAATGAATGCTCCTCCTTGAAGGCTCATGGAGGGGTGAGCCCAGAGACTAGGATGGTTTCACCTCCAGTCTAGAAATGACAAGGGTGAGAGTGCAGTGCAGCGCTGAAAATCAGCTCTGTGAGTTTTCAGGAGCAGGCATGAAGGAAAGGACATGTTTTATGGTTGCTGTCAGAGGGAGAAAGGCTGCTTTCATGTCACCTTAATGCTGGAGAAGCCTGACTGGGTTTCATCATTGTTCTCAGCACAGCACAAAGTCTTGCCGCCCTGCCCAGGCGAGAGATGGTTATTCATTCACCAAACTTCAAATGCTAGAGGAAGGTCATTTAGCACCTGAGCACACGCACGTAAATCATCAGCCATGTCAAAGAGTCTGAAGAGTTTTAAAAGGCACCCTGCCTCCTCACACAGCCTCCTTGGTGCACCAGCAAAGCCACCACCAGCTCTTGATAAGGGAAGCAAAGAAAGCAGTGACTGGCACAGACAAAGAGCTAATTCTTGGCTACCAACTTCAGCCCTGGGGCCCCACCTCACAACACAGCTTCTTCCTTCAGCCTGTGGAAATGAAGAGAAAAGAAAAGTGTTATCCCAGTTTTAATTGTAAATTTCTTCAAGCCATACCTTAGGGGTAAGCAGGCAGAAGGTAAAGAGTATGGAAAATGCAAGGTGTACCTTTGGGACAAGGTCCCTAGCACACGTGTCTTTATGACTGCTCACTCTTGGCTCATTTGACATTTAATTGCTAACGCTACTTTTGCTGTGTCTTCTGCATAGCAGAAAATAAGGATGGTCTGGAGAAATGAAGGTCACAGTTGGGCAGAAGACACCTCTGCCTCTTAAAGGCTTGGTAGATGTGAGTGGGGATGGCAGGGTTAGGGACAGCTACAGCGTTACAACACTTTCCCTCATCCAACACAGAACTTATCAGAGTAGCATTACAACACCCTTTGCTTGCTGGGAGAAGTACCTCTGCCAAGAGGGATCCTTTTGGCAAGGTTCAGCTGCACTAGTGCTGTTCCCATGTCGGACAGTCTTGAAACAAAGAGCAAAGCCAGCACCAAGAGAAAACTGTTCTATCCCTATACACAATCCCCAAAAAGCCCACTGCTGAAAGCAGGGAATGCCTAAAAAGCCTTCTGCAGGTTTGAAATAAGGGATTCAAGAGATAGAGGGAAGAGGATGTTTCCATCAAGTTCTCCCTGTTCCATGAGCAAAAAGTGAAAGAAGACAAGTCTCCATTCATGGCACAACTGCCTCCCAGGCACCCCTCTCTTTGACTAGAAAGTCAGCCCTTATGGGGCTTTGAGTTGGCAGTGGCTGAGAAGAAAATAATACAGAAGCACAGTGGGGTGATATGCACCAGTACAGGTTAGGGGCTGACCTGCTGGAAAGCAGGTCTGTGGAGAAGGACCTGGGAGTCCTGGTGGACAGAAAGTTAACCATGAGCCAGCAGTGTGCTCTCTTGGCCAAGAAGGCCAATGATATTCTGGAGTGCATTAAGAAGAGCATGGCAAGCAGGTCGAGGGCAGTTATCCTCCCTCTCTACTGTGCTCTAGTGAGGCCACATCTGGAGCACTGTGGCCAGTTCTGGGCTCCAAAGTTCAAGAAAGATCAGAAACTACTGAAGAGAGTCCAGTGGAGAGCTACAAAGATTACTAGGGGACTGGAACATCTCCTGCATGAGGAAAGGCTGAGAGCTGGGTCTGTTTAGCCTGGAGAAGAGAAGACTTAGAGGGGATCTTATTAATGTTTATAAATATCTAAAGAGCAGGTGTCAAGACGCTGGGGCCAGACTCTTCAGTGGTGGCCAGCAATAGGACAAGGGGCAACAGGCACAAACTGGAACACAGGAAGTTCCAGCTGAAGATGAGGAAAACCTTCTTTACTGTGAGGGTGTTGGAGCACTGGGACAGGCTGCCCAGAGAGGTTGTGGACTCTCCTTCTCTGGAGATGATCAAAACCCACCTGGATGCTTTCCTATGCAACCTGCTGTAGGGAACCTGCTTTGGCAGGGGGGCTGGACTAGATGATCTCCAGAGGTCCCTTCCAACCTCCACCATTCTGTGATTCCATGATTCTGTGATGTCCCCGCCTTCCAGTTGGGTTACAGCAGCCCAGGGTTATTGCAGGAGACATGAGAGTATTGTGGATCAAATCAAATCCTGCCTCTTCTTACTCATCCAACCAATGGAGAGGAAAGACCCCCAATGGCCAGCTCTTGGGCTTCTTGGGAAAATTTTGCCTATAGAAGCTCATTTTTCCCCCCACATTTAAACTTTTCTGCTTTATAGTTTAGGTGTCATTCCCTGTTAAAAATTCAGAGGACTGAAGAGGAGGGGAGATTAAAATAAAATTAATCCCTCAGGCCAGGAAGGCAGCCATAATTCATTTGCAACCACAGTTGTGTGACTGCAACTTCCTCAGCACAGCCACTTGGGTCTGAGGAAGGTCCTCTAGACAGAAGAGCAAGAAGTGCTCTCATACGAGTACAAGGCCTTGGTCTTTCCAGCTGCACCCTGGCAAACCCCAGCTCCTCCAGCTGGTAAATGGGGCACTCATCCCCGCAGGCAGGGAATATAAAAGAGGGCAGCAAAGCACACCCTTTCTGAGGATAGGTAGGGCTTTCTACATCTTCCTTTTCCCCTCTGTCCCGATCAACCCAACCTAACAGAGCATCTGTATTTGTGATATATTGTTCCTACTTGTCCACCAAGCCAGTGGACATCAGAGCAGCGTTGCCCCACCACAGTGTTTAACAGGGACATGGTAACAGGTCAGAGCAATGGCAACCTGCAAGTCCTTGCTGAGACTGCAAAGGAGTCACTTCAGCAGGCAGAGATGACACGGCGTATACGGGAATTGGGCTGAAATGGTGGGGTTGATAGAGAATTAGGCGAGTGCTGCAGAGGCTGAGCTGTGTTGGACGGTCATGGAGCAGAGATGTCCATGCTGCACCAGCCGTTGCAGACCATGGCCACATGGTCAAGGCCACGGGCCAACCTGGCCAGGGGACACCTTCCTCTTCTGTGTTCAAGCTGCAGGTGTGGGTGGTCTGGGCTCACCATCAGGCTCTGCAACTGTTCGAGACTTCCCACAATATTCACAGTCAGACACCACAGTCGTGTTTCCATGGCTTTCATGTTTGACATTAAGTATATATCTAAATATCTCAACTGAAGAGAGATTTCTCTTCCTGTCTGGCTGGCTATGTGCATTAGCAAAGGAAAGCTTAACTAGGCCTTTACAGATCTTCATTTTTCTGTTACACTTGCCATATCACAAGTTTCATCACTAAACTGAAAACCAAGGCATTTCTTGTGGCATCGAAGCTGCAAATTGGAATGTCAAGTAAAATGAAGACTTATAGGGTTGTAATTCCCCAGGAGAAAAGAGGGGCCGTGTCTATAAAACACTTCTGTCAGCTCCTTGGAAATCTTTCCAGCAGGTTCAGCCTCTGAAGGAGGAATTTACAAGCTGGCAATGATTAAAAGCCAGAATTGTGAAAATGGCTAGCTGCCCTTGCTTAAAGGGCTACTTTGGTCCAAGTCAATAATAGCACAGCTAATGGAAAGGCAGTAAATATTCAATACATTATTTCACCCGCTGTCACAAACGCAAGGTGAAACTCCACCACAGTCCTGGATATTCATTCTTATCGCACGTTGCAGATCTGTCACTTTGCATCAGCACCAAAACCCACTCAGTTTCCCTCACAAGGAATATTCAGGGTCTAGCACAGATCTAGTTGACTGCACAAAAATGGGAAAAATCCAAAATGAATGGCCAAAATTTGCCTTTCTTATATTTGAGTCAGGTTTCAGCACTGAACAAAGGGGGCAGAATCTGATTCTGAGGTCCCAAAGATACTCAAGCAGAAGAAGCTGCACTGGCTCTACCCATTCCTAGTTTCCTTCTCATGTGACTCCAGTCATGCAGTATTCCCCAAATAGAAGTTCATACCTTTTCACCTTCAGAGCTGACCTATTTCTGCTCTCTGGTATTCAGAAATAAGTCTCCCTTCCTCCCAGGAAGGAGCCATGCTATAAATATCTCCACCCGAGTTTCCTGAGTCCTAACGTTTCTCGCAGAAGAGTGCAGCTCCTTCTACAGCAGTGACAAGCCTGGATGGCTTTTGCAATAACTTTAATAATGTCAAATGTGCTGCTACGGTTCCATGACTGCAGAGAAGAAATGGAGACACATGCAGGAGCAGTAGCATTGCTGTGGCCATGGTGGTTCATGAAGTTCAACAAGGTCAAGTGCAAAGTCCTGCACCTGGGTCAGGGCAATCCCAAGCACAAATATAGGCTGGGCAGAGAATGCACAGAGAGCAGCCCTGAGGAGAAGGAATTGGGGGTTCTGGTGGACAAAAAGCTCAACATGAGCTGGCAATGTGCACTTGCAGGTCAGAAGGCCAATAACTGTATCCTGGGCTTCA
>NW_010314067.1:0-1795 GCF_000700745.2 Antrostomus carolinensis
CCCTCCAGCATGTCAACCGCACCACTCAGCTTGGTGTCATTGGCAAACTTGCTGAGGGTGCACTCAATCCCACTGTCCATGTCACTAACAAAGATGTTGAAGAGCACCGGTCCCAATACCGACCCTTGAGGGACACCACTCATCACTGGTTTCCATTCGGACTTTGAGCTGTTGACCACAACTCTTTGAGTGCAAGCTTCCAGCCAGTTTCTTACCCACCGAGTGGTCCAGCCATCAAACCCACATGTTTCCAATTTAGAGACAAGGATGTCATGTGGGACAGTGTCAAACGCCTTGCACAAGTCCAGGTAGATGACATCAGTTGCTTTAGCCTTAAATGTACTCCTGTAATATCCATCAGACAGACCCTTGCATATTGAAACAAAGCTGTTTGATGGATTTCAGTGTTTGTTCAGAAAAAAAGTAAAGCATGGAGGATTATTACCATCAAAGACATCTTCTAGGTAAGTGGCACAGCCAACATATATGGCAAAGGCAAAGTTCAAAGAGAAAGATGATGGCTACTGCCATCCCATTTCCCAACCTGTCTCTAGCTGGTGGAACTGCCTGGGAGTCCTATAGACACCTAGGCTATTAATCCTAATTTATTCCAATCTGAGGTAAAAAATGAAGGCTTGAGAAGCTAAATATGCTCAAGTAAGATGAACTAAGCTAAAAAATTGTCAGCCTGCAATTCCTTGTTCCCTATAGAACACAGGGAGAGATCATCCAAAAATTTGATTACCTCAGAGATCTCCAAACATGTATGATGTTGAGAGATGCTTGGGAAAAGGAGGCAGTAGACTTGGTTCTGGATGGGGCTGACAAATAAATAGGAATTGTGTTTCTGTGTAATGCCTTCATTGCTGTCCTTACTAACCTTTGGTTGACATTATTATCTTAGTTTTGGACGTTACCAATACAACTAATAAGTGGTGTCTGGAGAAAGAACACACATGAATCCTGAGTCTGACACTGATCTCCCTCTTCAGTTGGTGCCTTCTGGAAGGGATCAGCCTTGTGATCAAGAGGCCATGGTCAGAAGTATAATTCCTGGATGCTTGTTGGAACTTTCCCTCACTGTTGCTTATTTCAAGAGCCTTGGCTTCTCCTTGCTCTGGAACTGGCATTCAGACATGAGTAATGACAGTCAGGCATTTGCTTTTCAGGTGAATATCCATATATCTCAGTCAGGGGACAAAAGAGCAGCTGAGGGAAATGGGATATGTGAATATTTACAGGCACATAGAACACATGATTTCCTCTTTAATGCTAATCACAGGTTTGAAAAAAACAGACAAGTTTGGCAAAGGAAAAACATTAGTCCAGGTTTAGTATTTGGCTGACAAACAAATAGGAGGTGTATTTCCATTTTAATGTTTTCACTGACAGTTTTAGTGTCATCTATTTGGTGTTATCCTATTTTGATTCATAAATACTTGCTGACGTATATTTGAGCTGCAAAATATACTCTGTGTGTATTTTTAGAACAAAGTGACCCTTACCCAATTTCTTCCACAGGGGAACATAAAAATGTGGAACAGTAATTGAGCTTTGAGTTTTGTATTTACAGGGAGCTTTGCATATATTAATGTATTTAAAATTAATGATCCTTTAATTAGTATGATAACTCAGAAAACTAAAGCAAATATAGGATGACCAACTCTTCTTCTAAAATTGTGAGTACCTATGAACCACGCTGAGATCTGAGAAATATCCATGTTTAAAATCTGTATTTATGGAGATTACAAAAGCCTGTTTATGACCAAAAAAGTCATAGAATCATAGAATGGTT
>NW_010314068.1:0-2139 GCF_000700745.2 Antrostomus carolinensis
GCAGCCCCTGCCAGCGCCTGGGCAGGGACACTCAGTAAAGGACTATGCATAAATGCAGCCTTTAAAGACTGTTGCTCAGACCTTCGTATAGGTCTGGATCACACCTTTTGTAGGTTGACAGTGTGAGGATATTTCTGGACATGCCTACAACAAACACATGCCCACACCTTCAGGGTGAGCTGTAAGCTACCATTTCTCCTGCAATAAGTCCACACTGTGATGGAAACTGCAGCCAGCCCCACCACAGGGAGGGACTAGGTGCTGTCACACAGCTAGGAGAGCCTGGGGCTGCCTTTCATTTGCTCCTCACCCTGTTTTATCTCCTACAATATTTTGCACCTTCAGAAGCTGTCAGTTTTGGAGACATACCTCTCCAACCTGTCAAGTTGCTCACAGGGACTGACAGCCGCCTAATAGCCATGCTGGCTGTTCATCTCCCGGCTGAAGTGTCACTCAGGAGGAGGGAGGCAGACAGAAAAGCCTCTCTCCTCTTCATCCTCCCCTCCCACTGACCAGGGTTTTTCAGAGCAAGCAGAATATACTTCTTAACAGTTTTCTTCCTAGTGGTCCCTTGCTTTCTGGTTTTCTCATGCTTGGGCAGGGTAGGGCAGTGAGGGCGAAGGGGTAACCACGCTGCTGGGATTGCACCCCTCACTGATGTGCATGGCGGGCTGGGAGGGAGTCACAGTCAGCAGAAGGACTTGACAAAGTAAAAGAGAATCTTCTGGGTTTTGCCTGTTGTAACGGACAAGAGCACAAGAGGGGACATTAAACAAAGTGGAAGTGTTTAAAAAAAACTAAACCCATGTAGTTTTTTTTTCATTCAGAGTGGCAGTAGGAGGTTCCCAGGACAGCAACTCAGCAAGGAGTGAAAGGGGATTAGACTTTTTATACATAAAGAGGACATTCAAAGGCAGAGCAGCTCAGGCTAATAACATTTTTCAGTTGGATATTACAGTGCACATGTCAGGGGTGGAATCAATCTCTGACAAACTGAGATTAGAAGGAAAACTGCAATGCAGTGAAGAAGAGCAGATAATCCCATATCTGACTGCTAGTTTCCTCCCAGGAATGCAGGACTTTCTCCAGGTGCTGGGCTCCAGTCTGGTCCTGCTCCACAGCCCTGTGTCTAGCAGAATTACAGTTTGTTTGTTGGGATACTACATTTTTAGGGAAAAGTTTTGCTTGTTTGCTTTGATTTGCTGCTCATTAGTGTGTGGGAGGCAGTTTAACCACAACCCCAACTGCCTGGGAGTTACTTTCATGGTAGGAGGGATGTGTCTCTTTCAGTTTTCTCCTACTGACTAAAGTAAGCTGATTGTAAACACAACAGTAAAAGAGGGGGAGATAAATTCTCCCTGTCCCCCATGTACATTACTCAGTCAATCACATGTTCCCAGTCACAAAAGGAGACAATTCCCCTCCTCCCTCTCCTGCTCTAAAGTTAGATGTGAAAAATTGTCACAGTGTGGAAAACAGCTCAGAACATAGACTGAGAGAGCATGACAACAGGACATAGTGCATTTACAGCACTAACAAGTAGTTTCTGATGATGATGGCAATGGAGAACCTGATGAAAATGCCTCTTGTTGATGAGACAAATTCATATAGGTTTCCATTTGAAGAATTAAGGGCCATTCGATGACATTAGGAGTTGTTCAAAACAAACAGGCAGGTTTTGTTGACAGTGGGTGGTAGACCTGTATGACTCATAGTTAAAGGACTGTGCAGATGCAAAGAGTTTAGTTGGGTTTAAGGGGGGACATAACAAGGACAATGAAGAGATCCTTTGGGGACTATGAGTAGACATCTGGCTTAGACTGCCTGAAATAGTCAAAGGCTGGGAGATTGCCTGGAGGAATTTATACATGCTTGCCCCCTTTTCTTTTTAGTCTGGGCATCTGTATTTGCACTGTTTGCCACAGCTGTCAGTAGATCTGAGATTAGGCAGACCCTTAGAAGGAGTGACTATGTGTATGCTCTTCTGAGGATAGCTGTTACTCCATGGCATAAGTATGACTGCAAACTAATCTCAGTGGAAATATTTAGATAAGACCAACTTTTGACAGTCTGTATTTGGAGACAAAACTAAGGTCCTACAGTCTGGTTTCCTGCCTAGTCCTTCACACAGAAATTCCT
>NW_010314068.1:2173-5353 GCF_000700745.2 Antrostomus carolinensis
ATAAGCATCTTCTTGTTTTGAGGACATTCTAATCCATTATCATAGAAATTTTGTGGCTTTCTTAGAAGCTCTAACATCTGTTATTTCAAAAACGTTGTTTGACTTTCCTTGAGTGAAGTTGCTCCTTGCAGCCTTTCAAAGGTTCTTCCTGCCCACATTTCACCAGTGCAAAGAAGTTCTGAACCAACTCTGACTCCATTGGTCATCCCACATATATGTCGGCTAGGGCTCCAGCTGCAAATTCCGCATCCCCCAAAGACAAGAGTGTGAGAGCCAGAAAAAGATGATTATCAGTCATAGAAAGATCTGTGTATTCATCATACTCTTCAATAGGAGGTGCCTTTACATCTCCTCAAATCTCATATTTAAATTCCATTTAAAAACCTAGTGCAGGAAGGAAACGTAAAATAGTTTTGCCAATAACTATAGACTTTGACTTTAGAGTGTGTTGGAAAGCTCAGGCAAAGCTCAGGGAGACATTAGTTGTTTCACTCATCTCCACAATTGAATGTCTATTAGTACAAGTGCTTCAGGAGAGGGTGGGAAGTTGAAAGGTGATATCCCCAAAGAGTCAGTGTGTTGTGTTTCTTCTACAGCAGCCTGGCAAGCTACAGTCTAATAACAGCTCCTGGTCAGCTTTTTTTCTCCTATCATCTTCACGCCTACATTCCTGTGGTTTTACTTGAAAGGAATACATGACATAAATCTATACAAATGCCAAACATGCTCCCAAGTGCTGAGCTGAATATTTCTGACTCAGAGCAGCACAGAGTAACTGCACAGAACAGGTCTGGAATAGCCTTAGAAAAGGAGAGTGAAAAAAACCAAACAAAACAAAACCAAACAAAAAACCAAAGCAAAGTTTTACAATGTTCCCATTGAAAAGCCTTGTAGATACAAGGGTGACAGTGGCAAGAGCTGGCTTGTCTTCAACATCATCATCAAATTATATTCTCTAGATATCAAAGAGTGATGATACAATTTTTCTCAAGGGAGCTGCTGACCCATGCCTGATTTTGGAAGGGTCCAAGCACCTTCAGTAATGGATTGTGAGGCTTATGAGTGTCTTGTAGGAACGTGTCTGTTCACCCAACTTTACCTTGGAAAATGCGTTTGCTAAGCTCTCCTGATGTTCATAATTTTTATTATGATTGTAAGACAGGCTCCATTGTTCAAGCTGCCATACAAATAGTACTTTCATTTTACAGTGTTTGAGATAACGGTCTTTTCCTTCACTGTCTAAAATGTTTTTATTCATTTTGTAACAGCTTTTGCCTTCTGGAGGTTTCCTGAGCAGTCCCAGCACATTGCTCATGATGCATACACACAGCTCAATACAAGTCAATACCAAGATGCAGATTTAAGTGACTTGTCAACATTTGAGAAAGTAAAATGTTAGAAATATATTTTCTATGCAGCTCTTCTTATGTAATTTCCTGTTACTTACACTATCTATTAAGTTTGGGGTGGTGAAAGATACTGATAAATGACTTGCAGTCTAGATATGAAGCTACATTTGATGTTATTGGTTTAATACTGAAGAACTTTTACATGCAAAAGTGCACACTAAATAAACATTAAAACTGCAAATTCAATTCAGAATTTAGGGAATGTTGAGGTTTAATTTTTCTGTTCACTTTTCATTCATCCTCTTCATTTGTACACATGTGAACTCAGTTGTCAATGACAAGTTAGCATGCTATTTTTGATTTGGAGCATGAAGTAGTGAATAAATTAACAAAAACTTCTTTCCCCCACATTTTTGATTAGTGATCATGTGTCTGATATACCTTTTGTTCTTCTATGGAGTTTATCACTACACTTGCACACGCACAAATAAATAAGTAATCTGTTTTCTCAACTCCTCTATTCAGAGGTAGAGGACTGAGATTAAAATTTGGCATATACATTCATTCTGGACATCCCTTTTGAAGTACTGCATCCTCGCTTTTCTGGACACTATAAGTCATAAAACTCCTGTGCCTGAAGCACAGCTTGTTATTGACTTAAGATACAACTTAAGATACAACTGGACATACTGGGCATTTCTGCTGAGTAGATCCTTGGTGCTTGAAGTAGGTGTGCAAAGAATATGGGAATAGTGAGGAATGCATTGAAATTTAATTTTGAAACCTAATATTTCCAGCAAGCTGGAAACCTTTAATTTTTTTCCAGCTCTTTTACAGAAACAGTTTCCTTTGCATTGATGAGGCATACAGGTAATGGGAAGACTGATGAAAAGAAAAGCATATGAAGTAAATCAAACTTGAAAAAGATGATGGGTCCTCAGGTTCTTTCAGTGATTAGATGAAAATATTTCTCTTTTTTGATTAATAGAAGCTCTTTCATTGACTATAATGACAGGTAGATGAAATCTCATGGGACATAATGCCTCATTTCTGTGCGAAGTTCATGCTCATTTAATTTAATAGCGACTTAGAAAGCAAAATCTCTTACAAAGTTTTCTTAGGATCTTCCCCACCCCCCCATCCCTGTAATTTATTTAATGAAGCTTTTCAACTCCCTTTTTAGAATTTCTCAGACTGAACTGTCACTCTGCTTCCCAGTGATGAATCACATTTTACTACAATGGTTGAAGGGAAAGACATTCAAAGTGCAAGGGCTATAAATTCATGGGAATAATCAGCCACCCACTCTGGTGCTACTTTACCCTCCCACTCCCTTCAGACATGCAGCTTATTAGATGCCTTGGTCAAAAACTTATGGGCTTGTAAGTATTGGCTCTAAGGCATGGAGTATTAGTTTTTCAACCATATCTTTTAAAAGAGCCACTCTCTTTTTGGAGTTTTATGTCTCCTTTTGAAGCCAGGATGCGTTCATTGCTTAAGGCCTCATGGCACTGTAACTTCTTCAGTATTAACATGGGCAGAACCTTGAAGTGGGCTGCAGGCTGACATGGGTATCAGCCTTTGCTGAGGGTTTTTTTTTAAGCACTGTATCCTCCATTCCTATATCCTCTGTGTTAGCACCCAACTGAATTTCTGATAATTCAGTTTATTTCTCTTTTCATTTTTGGACAAACATGATGTATGTAGCACTAAAATTAAAGATGTTTTTAAACAATCAGGATTTTTGAAAAGAACCCTGTAGGAAAGAGGAGAGGGTCGGCCTGCCCTTCCTTCTTCTTGATTCAGTATCTTGCAACAAAGGAGGAAAGAG
>NW_010314068.1:5369-25710 GCF_000700745.2 Antrostomus carolinensis
TTACCAGCCTTACCTTGCCCCTAGCCTTTGCAACTGCAATATAAGCTTATCTACTATTTACCAGGATCTAAACAATAGGAAAATTTTCTCATGCTCTAGTTTGCACTTTTTGAGTTTATATCAACATTAGAACTGAAGAAAGTGACAGCGAGCCAGCAAGCAGGATATAATTGTGTACATGTACGTGCAAACACACATGTGCCTGTGGGATTTTGGAGACATGCATATGAGTATGCACTGGACCAAAGTTTGACACTGAAGTTAGCCACAGAATGATCAAGAGAAGGACCACAGCCATCTGACTAGGACAGAGACATGAGTCAGTGTCCTCATCTTTGGTTTTTCATAAAGAGACCTATTCATTGTGTGGCCCTGGATGAATCACAGAGGTCAGACTTTACTCCAGTGTTTCTCCAGTGGGAAGCAGGGAGAAAGAGCAATAAAAGGACACACTTGTGAAGGTCAAAGCCAGCAGGGAGTGACTTGAAAGCAAAGAATGACCAGTGCCTCTGTGGAAGGGAGAAAAGTCTTGTGGCATCATTTGCTTTGTACCTGGGAAAATAACTAGCACATTCTCTCTCTTGCTATTGCTGTGTGAATGAATACATGTATGAATGAATGCTGTATGAATGAATACATACTTCTGAGACAGCCTTTATCCCCAGACATATTCAAGTCTAGGTTAAGTTTTAATAAAAATAACATACTTTGATCTGAGTGACTGTGACACTCAGGTAATGCACAAAGCCATTACATCTCCAAGGTTTTATAATTTTAAAATGTTAACATATGAAAACCAGGGTTAAGTATAAAATCTGTCACAAATATGAAAAGACTAGAGCCTGAAAGAGTAATATAGAAGTATTATTTATCTTGTGTTTGCAGCAAGAAACATGACTGGACTCAAGGCATCACTGTGTGAGGTGGCATGTGAAAAAAGGAATGAAGAGAGATCCCCAAACAGGCACCATTCAAGCTGTGTTTCAGAGAGGAAGAGGACACCCAGGAATGAGGTAGATGAAGTATTTAGTGAAGTTTTGGGAGCTGAATAAAAAAGCAGCAATCACCAATTTCCACACATAGTTCTCCTGGGGAAGATGCTAGCTGGTCTGTCAACACTGACCACTGACCCCGCACCAGGCAGATTCTGGATCTGAACCAGAAATCAGCCATAATAAGATAAAGCCACACGTATGAAGCAATGCTGTAATGAGCTGGAGATGACCAGTTTATTCTGGTTTTAATAGGCACATGTGTACAAGCTGCTGAGACAGCTGGCAGGACAGACATGTGAACCAAAAGCTTGGGAATGAGATGAATGAAATTGTACTGTGAGCTGCGTGCTGTAGCTGGGGGCTATCCCAGCCCTTATGCTCTGTACGCTGGCACAGATGGGGTGGTGCGTAACTCACCAGTGAATTATACATGCTGTTAAATAGGCCATTGAAAATCCCTGTTTGTCTGGAAGTATGTTGAAATGAACAGGAAACACACACCAAAAATCCTTGGTAGGAGTATGGGCTTGAAGTATTTTAAACTGAATAGCAAAGGCCCCAGCACTCTTTTCTTAACCTTACCTGACTGTCTTTATCCCTAATAGTAGCCACAGACAAAATTCCTATGAGATAAAACACATTGCTCTGAAAGAAATAGCAGTGGGAAGGAAAGAAACAGTCCATGAGCAACATGCCCTACCTTACACGAGATGACTGTTGTGCACGCACAGTGAGGACTTTATTCTCAGCACCTTTCCCAGGTGCCTGTCTGGCATAGGCATATATATAGATATAAATGACACTAGACCAGGAACATCTTCTGATGCTGCATTTTGACATTTCTTCTCTTGAGCCCAGGGTGGTCCCTGGGATGGTTTTGTCCCATGTTAAGTTGCATAAATCCCAGTGCAGATGGGCAGTTAGTGGGGCTGGAAACTGCTCCCAGGAGATACTGCGGGTGGAGACACCTTGCTCTGAATGTGGAAGGAGTCCAAGAGTCCAGTTTGTGGCCAATCTATGCCAGGTCATCTTGGTACTAGGGGTCAGTCCTGGAAATAATTTACTAATATAGATGTAACTTAGACAGCAGTATAACTCCAGATTTTATTTATTCTGTGATTGTGGTTCTAGAATCAGTCAAAACAGGTAATCAGAGACACAAACAAATTATCATATAAAAATCTGTATCAACTAGAGATAGAAAATATCCTCATGCATCTCCAGTTCTCCTTAGAGTTGAGATTCATGCATTCAAGTCAAGCCTGCCTTTGTATTTGCTTCTCTGGACCCATATTATCCTCCTCCTGTCATGATTCTATGGAGTAAAAATCTAACAAAAAATGTGCTAAAACCGAAGCTGAACAAAAGGTCCCTTGTTTTTGTAGGTATGGATTAGTTCTTTGAGAAAGCAGAGAGGTGAAAGCTATTGTAAGTGTTAAGAGGATTTTTTGGGTAATACTTTAGAAATGCACGTACGTGTGCCTTGTGAAATGGAATTTAGTGTTAAGAATAAGAAGCCTCAGAAACAGAATTCTTCCATTTATCCATAGATATGCTATTGAATAGGTTTCCCATACTGCTTCATCAGTGTGTCACAGTCCTGAAGGGGGTTAAAAGTCCATCCACACTTTTCATTCCATTCTTTTTAAAAGAAATAGATAAATACGTTGTACATCTTTGTTCTAAAGTATGTTTGCAGAACATTTTTGTTCCTCTCTAAATATCTCAGGTGATTCATGGAAAGATATTTTCAGAAAAAAAAAAACAGTCTCAAACCTATTTTTCATGTATTTAATAAAAGCCAGCTGTGGATTAAAATAAAATGCAAAAGTTGTTTGGTTTTTTGTTGTTTGTTTGGTTTGTTTGTTTGTTTGTTTGTTTAATTTAACTCCCCCAAGGAGAGATTAATATTTGCCAGTAGGCTCCCAGATGGGCAAGTTGTGGAGTTGCTCGGGTTATTTGACATTTAGTCTCAGTGTTGAACCTCTTCCTACTCTGCAGTGTACTGAAGATCTCTGGTCCCTATTCGGTACTCTCTGGAGATTATGGAGAGGCTGAAGTCCCCAGTACCTCTCATGAAGCAGCCTGTAACTTCCACATTCAGGTCTCAGTACTAGGTCTTAACAGCTTGATTTACAGTAGAAAAATCACCAATGATGTTCATGTGACAAGTCTGAAATGTAGCCTTTTGAAATACCATTTCTAGGGGTTCAGGAAGGACCCAGATTGTGTGCTGTAGTCCATGATTTAAGAGATTAAAGTTGTTCATGGGAAATAGGGTAGTGTTCAAACCCTAAGCTCCTACAAGCTTTGAAAATATAGGCAGGACTTGTGGTACATTTCCTGGGTTTAACCCCATGCCACTTTTTTGCAAATCTTTTATATCACGAGCAGAGTTTCATCCTTAATGTAACAATTTTGTCATTTGCCCAGGTCCTCTGGGATCTGACAGAAATTCAGTGAAAGAGATGGGAACCCTATTGTCAAGGAAAAGGACTTGTCTCTCAGGACAGGTGCTGGTGTCTGATTCAGAAGGCCTATCTGCCAGTCTTCGCTTCCCAAGACCTCTCCTTTGTGCACACTAGCCAGTCACAGATTCTTGGGTAATATCTTGGCTCCCGGATTGCAATGAGTGTTGAGTACTTGTTGCCAATTAAGACTTCAGTCTCTGTCTGTGGCGCACCCAGGAGCCCAGTTTAGCCATTCAGGGACATGTCCTTGCAGCCCCATTGCTCCATCTTGGAGTGAAACTTGGGTTTGTTAAACTCATGCCCTGGTTGTACCAATAAAGAAACAGGGCAAGGAGGAGCTATGGAACCCTCCAGACAGGTCCAGCTAGGACAGCAGGAACACAGGACATGTGGTGGAGCATGCTACAGCATGAACCTGCCCCCAGCCTGGCATATTCCATGCCACCTAACACGTAGGTGCTTCAGGGTG
Source organism: Antrostomus carolinensis (assembly GCF_000700745.2). Taxonomy (NCBI): domain Eukaryota; kingdom Metazoa; phylum Chordata; class Aves; order Caprimulgiformes; family Caprimulgidae; genus Antrostomus; species Antrostomus carolinensis. The sequence goes on from NW_010314068.1 coordinate 9,305, forward strand.
ACTCAGAGAGCCGAAGGCAGTGCTGCAGACCTGCCGGCTGATTCACTCGCTGAGCCTCAGTGCCCCATCCACAGCAGTTTAGGGATTTTCCTTCCTTGCAAAGTAGTGATTCAAGTTCCTGCATGACAGACCTGGGTTAATGGGAACCCTATAAATACTAAAACTAGATCATTTGCTTGTTAAGTCTCAAACTGTAATGCATCTGCCCCTGAGAAGGAAAAAGTAGTTGCTACAGCATAGAAAATGTTGGCTTCATCAATGGCACTTGATAATATCCCTTCCTTTTACTCAGCTGGCAGTGACCTATGTCATCAGAGCAAAAATACTGGGAGCCTGTTCTGCAGAAATATATATAAAGTTGTCTGTAACAGGTGATGTAGTTACTACACAAGAAAAGAGACTTCACAAAGAGATCCTTTGGAGACAGGACATGCCTGATAGGCCTTTCTTATCTACCCTTTGCAGGATACCAAGGTATGTTCTAATCAGGACAAAGTGATGTTGCAAATGACTTTTGCCCCTTTTCCAAATGCCTTCTGCAACCCACACTCAGCAGTCCACATACTTTGTCTTCAGTAATGGAAAAGTAATTTTCTCCAGTTGCTTATGGCAACATTTGAAATAATTGACAAAAAGTGAAAAGACATTTTTATCATTTTATTTCTTGCAGGTCTGGACCCTCATGTAAATTAGGCTAACTTGCAAACCTCCAGCTATTTTGATTTATGTGGAAAATCTTCTCCCAGCTTACTGCACTATGTATCATAATAACACATGACTTTGATAGCCACATTCAGACAGCAGGTGACTGCAACAGCAGAGGAAGGATGTGGTGTATTTGCAAGTGATGAATAATGTGTGTGATTTTAGTCAACACAGTGGTTAGAAGCTCAACTTTACTCTTTCATTATAAACCATATTCATCTTAGGTGTAAACTCATCAAAACTATTAAATTATTGCAAGCCCTACTGCCCTGTGGTCATGCACCAGTTGAAATTAGCTGAATTATCTTCTCTTGTTTTAAACACTTCTTTCTCGAAAAGAGTATGCAAGAAATATTAGATGTCTCTGATATTGTGTGGTGGAGATTTATTTTCCAAACAAAAGACATGGTTCTGCAAATGCCTATTTAAAGGGACAATTCCAGGTCGATTCGTTAAGCATTCACATGTCTGAATGAACTGCATGATCCTATTATAACATTGCAGTTTAAAATTTTCTGTTAAACTTTCTTTTTTGAATGGATTTTCAAGACAACAAAATCTTTCAGAAAGGCTTCAGCCAAAAAAGCTTTTGCACTAGAAGAAATTTTCCATTGTCCTTGGGAGCAATGAAGGAGGAGAGGATATCATCTAACCAGTCCAGCAATTTGGTTACATTTTATCTGGTGAAGAAAAAATGTCTTGTTAGTCTCCCTCAATAAATAAATATATTTTTCTGTTCATAGCACACTGCAAGATATTTAAAAATATGTTCAAGTACCAACAAAACTTTTGTTGTTTCTTCTGTACGTATTGTTGCATAAAAAATTCTTACAGCATTTTTTGTATATGAGAAGTAACAGAAACCTTTTCATCAGGAAAAGCAAAAGGAACTGTCTTTTGAATAGACCCTTCATTCCTTTCCAGTAGTTCATTCATTCCTCCTATCTTTGTAATTTTATACTGTCAGTCCTTATAATCTTAGAGCTTGCAAGAATAAAGGCAGGAACATCAATTTTGTGGATGAGCTTTTGAAATTGTATTAGACTAGTTTCTTCCTGTATATCTAAAGCGAGTTTTCTTTTCCTCATGCAAGCTTTAATTTTCAATTTCAGATATGCCACTGTGTTTATTCACACAGGTCTGAACATTCCATCTATAACTGGCAGTTTGAATAAATTATAGTGAACTTGGAAATGAAACTAAGTTTATTCCTGAAGTTATAATGCAATTAGTTATTAATTCAGCAAGGTGCTTAAGCACCTTTTAGCTCCTTTGAAGTCAATTAGACTATTCCCAAGTTTACAGTTATGCCTGCATTTTAAGTTTTTCATTGAACAAAGCCTTATTGATTTAATTTTAAAAGCTAGAACCAGAAATTAAACGTAAGAAAATTTTACCAGAGTTCTCAGAGATCAGAAGAATGATGTATGAGTTGAGGTAAACTGTAGAAACTCAACTGCAACTTTAATAAAAAGGTGGCTACATGCCAAATTTTTCCACATCATTGCTGATTATTTTCTGTCAACCAGATGCTGTACTAGTAGTCGTTAGCTGGGCTATTTGAAGGCTAGCTGTTGCTATTTTATCCCTTTCTCTATTGCCTCTGTGAAATGTTTTGCAAGTTATTTGACAGAATCCTTCCAGAAAATAAAATTATAGTCTAGGCAGTCTGAAACATGAAGATGAACAAACTTACATTGCTGTAAATATCATAAAAGTTAAGGTGCAACTGCTTTAACCATTGACTTTGGAGAATTCTTGCTGATGGAAGATGCCACAAACATGCTCTTTCCCCTTGTAGGAATATCCTGTAATGATGGGTGAGCATCAAACTGGTAAACCAAAGGTTTCAGACAACCCAAGATAAACACAAAACAGGAACCAAGTCTCCGTGTTTGTATGCCAATTTAAATTCCAAACAGTAAAGTCCTCCGTATCCTCCCAACAGAGATGCAAAGTTCTCGCTTCCAACTGGATATAGGAAACTCTCCAAATCTAAATTTGTGTGTGTGGATTGCTCAACCCAGTCATGACTGGTCTCTTCAGGTCTGTGTCAGGACTTCTGTCTTTTGCAGACACACTCAGCTGAAGAATAAGGAGAAGCCATACATGGAACTAGAAATAGGAGAAAGAAAAAAGGAAATTTAATACAAGACCACACACATCGTAACTGAGAGTCAATGGGGTGAGTTATTAGTCAGTTCTATACTGAATTTTGCACAAGCCAGACTCTTACTGAGATTAACAAGAAAAAACCTCTAGTCAGATCCCTGGTCCTGCTCACAGTTATACACATGGTTAAACATAACGTGGTGAAACTATGGGGCAACTTCTGCTAGGGTGCTCTAAGTGTCTAGGAGGGAGGTCTATCTCCTCTCCTGAGGGACCTCAGGAGATCACCTAGTCCAGTCCCCCTGCTAAAGCAGCTTCCCTACAAGAAAGTGTCCAGGTGGGTTTCGAACATCTCCAGAGATGGAAACTCCACAACCTCTCTGGGCAGCCTGTCCCAGTGCTCTGTCACCCTCACAGTAAAAAAGTTTTTCCTTAGGTTTGTATGGAACTTTCCCTGTTCCAGTTTTTGCCCATTGCCCCTTGTCCTGTCACTGGGCACCACTGAAAAGAGCCCGGCCCCATCCATTTGTCCCCCACACTTCAAGTATTTATAGACATTGATAAGATCCCCTCTCAAGTCTTCTCTTGTCCAAGCTGAAGAGTCCCAGCTCTCCCAGCCTTTCTTCCTAAGGCAGATGCTCCATGCCCCTCATCATCTTTGTGGCCCTCTGCTGGACTCTCTCCAGAAGATCCCTGTCTTTCTTGAACTGGGGAGCCCAGAACTGGATGCAGTACTCCAGATGTGGCCTCACTGGGGCAGAGTAGAGAGGGAGGAGAACCTCCCTTGACCTGTTGGCCACGCTTTTTTTAATGCACCCCGGGACACTGTTGGCCTTCCTGGCCACAGGACACACTGCTGGCTCATGGCCAACCTGCTGTCCACCAGCACACCCAGGTCCTTTTCCACAGAGCAGCATCTCTCCTTCCCTCCTCCGGCCTCCTCTTCTTTTGTCCTACAGCATTTGCTCCTTCCCATTGCTCTCACTCAGTGACAGATGTATTTCTAATCTGAATGCAATGGTAAGGAGGATTGATTCATATGGCACAGGATTTTATACCATACTAGCTGATATTATCAATGGGGAAAGACTCCTTCCCTCCATATTGTGAATCCCAGCTAAACAGAGCACAAAGCTATCAGCCTCGATGAATCTTCTGTCAGCCAGACGGAAGGGCAGGATTGAGACACAAGCATTTGTCATCTGCACTTTGCCATGTGTTCATTACTCTCCTGATTTCCAAGTGTCCACTGCAAAATCAGCCAGTTGGTAAGCTGCTCACAAAGACTATTTTTATTTCCTGCACCCTTTATATTCATACTTAATTATCCACTTCCTTATATTCCTTTTTATACTAGAAATGTTTTGGGGTTTTTGTTTGTTTGTTTGTTTTTTAGGACATTAGCATTCTGAGAGCCAGCGGCCTAGCCTTCTGACAAAAGAAAATGGCTTCTAGATTAATTCTTTGGGATGTTTTGTTTATGAGAAGGAAATATTGCAAAATTAAAATTACTTCTGAAAATGTATTGGAAAATTCTTGGGTAGTTATTTTTATACTTTAACCATATACAAACAGTTGCCATAGAAAATGAAGATAAGGACAAGTACAAAGGCTTTAAATCCCATAAAGGAAAATGTCATGTATTAGCATACATACCTAAGTTTTTTCTTAATGAAGTCCATTTATGCATTGTTTTGCTCTTCATCTTGTTCTTCTAAATATTGAAGAGCTCTCACTCCATGAAGAGCCTCCATTCAGTTCCATGGGCCCATCCTCAGGGGTTGCAAGTGACTGTAATCAGTTTTGTATCTCTTAGTCTCCTTATTGTCCTCAAAGAAAAAAGGTGCATAATAGTCATCACTGGTCAGGGCTAGGACTTCTAGAATGGATTTGCTATGGTGACACCACATAACAGTTGGCCTTGCTTCTCCTCTGAGTCATGTATGTTGTGCCTCTGATGCTCTGATATTACTGAGGTGTGATTTGAAGGTTTATGGAGTTCAAAATTCTGCTCTGAAGCCCATCAGAATACTATTTTTGTGAAGAGAAAGTTATGACAGGTGTTTTGAGCCCTGAGATGTGTCATGAGAACACATGGAGCTGTCTAAAAAAATGCAAAACTTGTTGGAATAATGTTGGATGTAGAGCAGAGGGACCCAAACCTGATCTGGATCTCACAAGGAATCCAGAGCCAGGTCCAGAATGTAGTCCCAGAACTACAGTAATCCCATAACTACATTAACATTGGTTTCAGAAGGAGCTGGTCAGAGAATGAATTTACATCGCTGATCCAGAGACAATTTTCACTCTATTTCTTGCAGGCTGCTGTCTTTCTCTACTTGCAAAGGGGCACAACAGGAGAATTGGGAATTTCAAAACTCATTGTTAGTTTAAGGGCAGTGGGCAGCCAGGAAGGAGAGGCTGGCTTCCAGTCCTGTGGTGCTTGTACAGGAGAGAGCTGTATAGCTGTGTCTGAACTAGTCCTAGTCAGGAAAAAAAATAAAACTGTAGAGGTACAAATTTTACTGTATGAATAATGCAACATGCACATTGGCATGCAGGTAATAAGCTATTGGCAAATGACTTCTCTATCCACAGAGGCAGTTTTGCTTTGACAACAGAAAGTCTTGATTTTTCTGGTAGGAATCATATATGAATGAAATGAGGTGGAAATCCATGCCAACAAATAATTTTTGCAGGTAGATCTTTTTAATAATCTAAGAGCTTTCATTCCCTCCCTCCCACATACATCGTTGGCCTATTTAGTAAATAAGCTCTTGCATGTTTGCCTAATGCCTGGTAAAAAGGAGGACCCTCATTAGGCATGACACTAATAAGCAAGATTAATATGCATAATTAACTCAATTTACCTCACCTTAATGGAGTTCCTGAAGGTCCTCAGTACCGTTAAGGCTCAGAAGAAGTGGTGAGGACCTTTCCTTCCATCACTCTGTGCCAGTAGGATCACAGCCAGCTCTGATCCAAACCAGCTGTACCTATCAAGAGAGTACAGACTTGCCTAATGGAGTAACAGTGCTCAGAATAATCCTCCCCCATGTCCTGGTAGCTTTGAATACAAGGAGGGAGAGCATGGGTCTGTCTGCAGTAGGCTGAGCAGATGCACTGCACTCCAAAAGAAAGATTAGCAGCTGGTGCCAGGCTCAGGAAAAGACCATGATGGTAAATTGGAAGGTAAAACAGAGGGAGGAAAAGTACATCTTTCTATTAAGCAAAGGCAATATATCCTTACAATGGGACTGAGGAAAAAATCAGCCAAGCATTTGTTCACCCAGTAGTTAAAAATCTCTGTTGCTGGAATGGGTAAGGCCCCTACAGGAAGCTGCTCAGGCTCAGTCAGTGGGAGCACTGGTCAAAGTAGACCAAAGTAAGCAGAAGAGATTTAGCTGTATTCAACAAGTAAGAAAGTTTTTATGAGGGGAGCATCATGTAGAATAAAAGACCCATTTTCTTTCCTCATATTTCCTGACTTTTCTGTGACTCTGGTTCATAAGCTCATCTTCCTGTTCCAGGGCCTCAGCTGCACAAAAAGCAAGAAGCCATGGAATTGAGCTATCACATTGTCATAGATATCTCATTTGCAGAGCTATAGGATGTATTCCTCACAGATGGTCATGGTGGCCTTCACTGGGATCTGAGTTAGACATGTCCCTCTAATGAGGCCAGACATACGTGGTGTGTTGTATCCTCTCTCATGAACCAGTGACTGTATATACATCCAGAAAGAATATACTTGAGTAACTGGTTTAACCTTTGTCAACACATTATTTTTTTCTGTGATTTTTAAGGGCTTGATAGACAACCCTTCCCACCTTTTGCAGGGCTTTTAGGATCAAAAAGGCTGGGCTCCACTTTCCTTGATGCTACTAGTGCTATCCATTTTCTCAGCCTCTCCTGCTTCCTTGAATGTGTCAACCCTTCTGCACTGTCTTTTCTGCACTATCTGGGGAATTGTGAAATCATTCTAACAAAATAAAAAAGTACAACTGTGAGCATAAAAAGGACAACATAAAAAGGACTACAGATGCTATACTGCAGAATCAGTGAGTTACCTAACTACCTCCTTTATGTCTCCTTGGCACTCGGAGAGCTGTTAACCCTGCCCAAGCAGAGTAAGATCATTCATTGACCTCTAAAACTGAAGCTCCTGGGAAATGTCCATTCAGTCTAGGACCACTTGTCAGCAGCTCCTGGGCAGAAGAGACTTTCTGACCTGCATCTGTCTGGACCATCAGCTTTCCTGACAAGTGGGAATTTCACCCTTAGAACTTTTAGCTCAACGGTTGTTTTCTAAGCTGTCCACCTCTGCTTTAACTATAGAGCTAAGGTGTTTTTCCCAAGAGATCTGACTCACACAAGTGGATGCACGCTGGACAACTCATGGAGCTGAGGCTCTCCACTGTGTACCCAGGCTCTGGTGTTTCTTGCACAACAAGGACAACTTAGGTGCTTGGCAAGTGGATCCCACTGCTTGAAGTCTGGGATTTTAAAGTAATTTGGAGGCAATTTCATTCCCATTCTTCCAATAGATTCACACTTTTTTTTTTATTATTTAAGAGTAAAGCTCTTTGTTGATGTGTATATTGTCTTCTCTTTCTTTCCTTAAATATTATACAATTGAAAGCTAAAAGACCAATACAGTAGAAGTTGTTGTGGCCCATCCAGTCATTATATATAAGTGTTGCCATTATGTGAAGCTGCAGTCATTATGTATAATTACTAAGGAAGTTGTGTAACAAAGGAAGAGGTCTATCTTACAGAAATAAAAATGTTATCTTGGAGATTGCTATTGACACACAGCCTGCTGAGACCTGCGACTAGACCATGCTTCTTTCTTTTCATTTCTCTAACTAGTTCTTTCACAGAAAGCCAAAATGTAAATTAAAAACAGACTTCTTTAATTAAAGGCATTCAGCAACCCTAGTGGGAAAAAAAAAGTTAAATTTAAATGCAAAAACAAAATCAACTTATGGATTCCCTCCTTCCCACTGCCCCAACTCTCCAGGTGCAATGAAGATGCCATTTTATGACCTCTGTATTCCCATTCTTAACACAATAAAAGTGAAATGATAGTTATTTGCCACTGTTTTGTTCAAATGTCAAACTGTGTTGCAAACAAATTGATTTCAGGCCAGTTCCGTTGCGTTCAGCTCAGCAGCATGTGAGTCTTCTTCCTGCCTCTGCTCCTTTTTTGAAAAGCCACAGAAAGACAGTGGGGAGTGACGGACTCATTCCAATTAAAAATAATACAGCTATGGGTAGCAAAGTGAAATAGGAACCATGGACAAAATACTGCAGTCGGAGGTGAAGGTACCAGGACCCGAACACAGCCATGGTTTCAGCAGCGCAAGAGCAACTGAAGCCCATGAGAATCTCTTCAGCTCAGCCTGAAGTTCGTATAATGGCAATAGAGCTTAATTCCCATCCTAGGTTCTGGTGATGAAGGTTTGGATCACCAGGCCCATGGTGAGGAAAGTCTGTCCTGTTGGAGGGCACAGCAAAACAAGAGCACCTACCCTTGTTCTCCACATGGAGCTACTTAATAAGACAGAAGCTGTCAATAAAGACAGGGTTCAGGTCTTTCCTGTTGAGTCCCAAATATAACTCTTAGAATTGTCTCAGCATGCATCTGCATCTGGCACAGACACAATTTAAATGGGCTGTAAGATGCTGAAACACAGACAGCACAAAGCCTGGGGTGTAAATCACCCAAGGCTGTGCCCTTCTCATGCTTCAATGTGTAGCGTGAGCCAAATGTGACAATCATGCTAGATGTGAAGAGCCCTTAATTTCTTTTAAGTAGGCTTTGAAGAAATATGTGTCGACACCCAGTAACTACTTCAGCCTTGGCTCATTTGTGAAGATACATGACATATGTAAGAGCTCAATGTAAAAAAGATGAACCCAAAACTCACACACTTCACTGCTGAGGTGCGTTTCCTCTTCAGACTGTCTGAGGCTCAGCTGACATGCCTGGTGCCTGCTTGCGTGACACAGACTGTCATTATTCATTCTGAACTTGGTCTCAGCACTGTGAGTCCAGGAAGCAAGTGCTAATTGGTGTGAACAAAAATGAAGGTTTCCGACTTCTTATGAGCAGCAGACAAAGAGCTTTGTGATGGCTCATCAGACAGGCAGTCCGGAACAGAGCTCTCTGTTATGAACTTTATATCATTAGAAATGTTTTCAGCTTGGGAATTTTGTGGAGGAAGTGGCAGGCTCAGGAGTTTAGAATGAGACCTTTATATTTGACTGCTGTTGCACAGGGCTGTGTTGTCTGGTAAGTAGGGTCTTCCAAGGGACATTGGGAGATATGGGGTCCCAGCTTCACACAAAACAAGTCACTTCACATTGCTATATCATGTTACCTCTTTCTAATCCCTCTTTCTTGTTACTTTCCTGTGACCAGTGGTCTTTTACTACATTTTTGTTGTGCTTGTAGCGCTACAGAACACCTATTTCTGCTGGATCTTTTAAGATGGCACTTTGATAGGGAGCAGCATATTTGAGCATGCAGCATCTTCATTACTCTTCTGGTAATGAAGATTCACACCTTATTAGCCATGCATTTATTTTTTTTTTAATGGAAAAAACATTAACACGTTTAAGTCATCATTTTATAGAGAGAAACAGTTTGTGGCTTTTCACATGGCACAAATGAATGAACCTTGTTATTTCTTTTTTCTCTCAGGCTACTGTTGCCAGGACACTTACACCTTGACATGAAAATCAATCGATGTATTTAACTAGTGTTTACTTCTGTTCCAGCAGTAGTTGTAGAGGATAAAGAAGATGAGGTACTACAAGTTGACATTTTTATAAATCAACAGCTTGGAGCAATTTGTGTCTGAGTATTTAAAAGAACAAATAGACCCTGGCTAAGAACTCCTGGAAAGCAACAGGAGGCTCACCCATGTCTGCAGCAGAAGAACCTGCAATGAAAGTGAACACAGGAGGATGTTATTCCACCATCTTGGCCAGGGTGGAATTGGTGTCAAAAATGTGGAGTTGGGTAGTGAAAACAGACCGGTCTGGACAGCCAATCCCAACTCAGAGCTTGCCCACTAGAACCCAATGACAATAATTATTCCAGTTAGGTAAAACATTGCATGAATGAGAGCTGTTTAATGTTTCGCACCAGCACCCACAGGTCTTCAAGGCAGGCAATGCTTTTCAGAGCCTGTCTGTGCATTCTCTGTGTTTAGTATAGAGCTGTGATTGATTCCACATGGACATTTCCCCTGTCAGCTTAGCTTCTTACAGAGTCAGGTCTGCTGAGATGGGCCTTCCAAGTCTAGGCGTGAGGTCCTACTGACAGTGTAGACAAAGGAAGCCCCTCCAGCTCTCACTTTGCACCAGCTTTGAAATAAGTGACAAGTTACACGAGCCAGTCACAGGAACAGGCTGGACTCTGACCTCATTGATGTGAAGGCAGGTCAGGGGGTTCCTCAGTTAATTGATGGCATCATAGCAATAACAGTGGCCATCAACATTGAGCTCCACTACTCTGGGGCAGACCTTGTCCTGAGCATTCACTTTGGCAGCAAAAAGCTGTTCTCCAGCAATAAAGCCAATACAGCTATGAAAAGGAATGAAAAGGGAAACTGCATTTCATAGATGATAGAGAAATACAAGGCAAGATGAAGCAGTAATTCCTTCTCTAATTTGCTCAACAAAGCAAAAAGATATGTAATCTCTTTAGAAAAAAATAAAAATAAAAATGGGAGAGCCTTGCAGAACTGACAAGAGATTTGGTCTGAAACAAATTAGATCAGCTGCAGTTTAGCAGCCAGGTAAAGGTAAACTGGGATTTGTTAGTACAGGGGAAAGACAATGAAAGGCAGTGGAACTGTCTGGGGTCTAAAGAGAACAATGTGCAAGAGAACAATGAACAATCTCAAGGTGATTAATGTATAAAATGGGCAATGGAGGAAATTGATCAATGAGCACAATGGAAAAGAAAATCAAAATAGGTCTCCATTTTAAGGAGACAGAAACTGGCCATATAAGAAGAAACTATCTTGCTGATTTATAGTGAATAGAAAAGCATTGCAAATGTTGTTTTCTACTATCTCAGCACACACCTGATCTCAGTTGGTTTACAGAGCTGGTGAACAGCTGGTAAACCTTTTTCAAGGCAGGAAATTAGTCAAAACGTAAAAAACAGTAAGTTATATCCTATTGGAGGAACAGATGATAATGCAAATTAGTGCTAATGAACTCTTAATTATTGACAAAGGTCCCACACCGAATGCCTCTCTCTAACTTCAGGGCAATCCCACCATAGGTGTCCTGACACTCTCAAACCACTTGCTAGCAAGCCTTTTAACTAAAATTTCTATCTAATTTTCTTCTTGGTGTAATCCCACAAGGACTTCTATAACAGCGGTTTTGCTGTACATCTCAGTAATTCTCATTTGTTTTTTGCCTCTGTCATACACACATATGTGGATACATAAAATACTAAACTAAATTCATTACCACATTTCTTTTTTCACTTTTTGAGTCTGAGTAAAGCTCCTTCATCTGTGCAGTGCGGAAATATCAAGATGATCTTAAATACAGCTACCTATATTAAACTAGGTGCCAGACTAGGGCCCTAGTTCTGTGATGCTTCAGGTGACATGTCCCACTCCGTTGTATTACTTGATCCCATTCAGGATGAGCTCCAGGCATGACTAGGTGGCAGCATTAAACTAAAATGTTTCTATTGTTATTAGTTTTTTGCTGTGGTTTACACTGTATCTGCTATTCTATTTCTATCTACATTAATTTATCTTGGTTTTAGATGACTGAGTTAATGGGATATCTTGATTTAATCACCGCATGAATAAAATTATTATTGAAACTGTAGATGGTTGAAGGCTTCATGATAGGAAATGTTGTCATGCTTCCAAACTTTGCTTTCACCCCGATCCTCACCAGTTTTGCTTATACATACCTTTCTTATAACATACATACCTTTCTTTCTTATAACATATCTTTTCTTATACATATCTTTCTTTTGGGCAAAAATTTGTGAGAGGTAAATTTTTATAGTTTGCACTTCCAGTCTGAAGCTCAACACTTTGGCAGGATTGAACTCAATAATTTCTGCTGTGACTAAATGGGAGCAAAAGGTACAGACCACAATCCGATTTTAAAATTGGAGGAAAAGGCACAGATAATAATCTGTATTTTAAATTATTGATTAATTTTGCAAACAATCTTTTAGGGATATATAAGGTATCCAGAAAAGCTTAGGGTCCATCTATTTCTGTTCCCACTGTAACCAGGCACTTCATCAAAATGAATTTAATACTGACTATGATGGAATTAAAACAAGTTGAAACCAAAAATTGCACCCCTCATGGCTTTAGAGTTCACTGGGTTAATCCTTCTTGATGCAAAATGACTGTGATGATAGACTCTAAATAACTGCATTTCATATCTCTGACTACAAGTCATGGTCACTAAAAGTTCTTCTATGAGATCGCTGAGAAGCAACTAATTGGTTAAACTCAGTTCTTCTGCAGTCCAATCTCTATATTAGTTCTTGCTCTCCCAGAGCATCAGGCTCAGCTTAGTTCCTTGCTAACAGCACTTTTTTTCTCAGGTACATACCAGCTATCACACCATGTCTGTTAAATGAGGTGGGGCTGGTCTTGGCTCATTTTAGTGGCCAACAGTGCAGACACATGTATCTGACATACTTGTCAAGACTCCCCCAGTAGGATTTACAGAAGGTGATAGATTTTACTTTTATTTTAGCTTGGGATGAATGACCCTGCCTTTCAACTAGCTATAAGGGGAGCACAATTAGCCTAAACTAGATGCGTAGTTTGGGATGATTAAGCCAAATGGATCTCTAATAGAAATATGGGAAATGCTGAGTTGTAAAGCTCTCCTTACAGCATATAGATTAGATAGTATTTGAAACTGATTTATCTCATCTTAGGCTGGTATTCTCTTCATATTTCTTCTATGTTCTGCAAATCTCATCCTTTTGTTTACCTAAGCTGGACACATCTTCCTAGTACTTCCCTAAAACAGATCTTTCTCTTTCATGTCTTTGCCGTACTCTATTCTTCATTTGACATTTGAGTTTCCTTGTTTGTTTGATAGATTTATTCTTTTTTTTTTTTTTTTTTTTTGAGAAGCTGACAGGTTTTTTTCAGAGAAGGCAAAGATTACTGTACCTAAGCTTCAAAATCTCCTTTTAGAAAGTGCACTAAAATAAGCATGTGCACTTGAACTTTAATAGGCTCAGAAGTAAATCAAGGGTCCAACATGCTTTAAGCAACAAAGCTGAGTTCATGTTTCTCTCTTTCCTAAAAGAAACGGGCTTTTTCAAGGTGAAGCACATAACCAGACAAACTATGAAGGGCGTATGACTCTCACTTAACCTAATTTTTTTCAGCCAGATGGTGAAGGCAGCCAGTCTTGACGAAGGTCACAAGCTCCTTGTGGTTAAGAGAAATCAAGAATTCCTTTACACAGGACTTCAGTGGATTAACAAATATAGCTGTATAAGCAAATACCACTGGCACCAAGTATTTGAAGAATCAGTCATGAGTGCTGTGTTCAGTAATGCTTATCATAGGCTCAGAATATAGAGAATCCAAGTCCAGAGATAAGTTGCTTTCTTAGAATAAAGTCGCTTTCTTTTATTTGTCTGCAGTGCATTAGTGCATTGCTTTCCCCATTAGCACTTGGTGCAGGGTATAAGTAGCTATGAGGTTTAACTTGGGATTTATTATCCACTTCCTTTTAAGACCTGAAACTGTAATGAAAACTGGATCATGCTACAACACCTCATTTTAATATAAATACATATTAAAAATGAGTCTATAAAGTAGAAGCTGTCTGCTGGCAATGAGCTGCAGTCATGAAACCATTTGTAAATACCTTAATTGAATAGCTTACACTCTAAGAATAGCAGGTCAATTCCCTTCACAGCATGTGTTGCACCAGCTGCGCAGGAAGAGATGATGGGGTCATCTACAAGTTAATTTACAAACAAAACCAGTTATATATCAGCATTTCCACAACAAACAACTTTTCCCAACAGTTCTTCCTCTTCAAATACGCTCATGCAATACTGGATGGAAAGCTCTGTTTGGATTCTCTCCACTGCCATGATGTTATCAGCAATCAGAGCTTATGCTATAGCAATCCACTCCCGATGTCCTGCCATAGCTGGGACTTTATCCCATGAGCAGCCTGATTCTGTATTCCTCACTCGTCGAAAGTGCCCTGGGAGTGCTGGTGTCAGAGATTTTTCAAAAAGGATACCGAAATATGTCAGGAGGTGAGGGGTGAGTGTGAGAAGTAGGAGACTGACAATGATTTCTTTTCAGTTTTCCTTGCTGTGGGTGTCTGTGTTTACCACAACTGATTGATTCAGGAGCTGTGTCTTTCATGCACAAACCTTGCATTCACACCTTAGCGTAAGTCTGGACCATGAGGCTCCTTACCAGCTTATTTCTGTGTTTAAAGTGCTCATAGAGCCTTGTGCATGGGGACCCTGATGAGGGGAGATGCCTATGCAGGAAAGGTGAGATCTCTGGGACATTTCCATTCCCTGCTATACTGTAAATTTGTCCTGTAACTTTTGACAAGTTACATTCCTGGTTTTCCTGTGCTGAAACTAACAGTTAGTTACCAAAATTAAAGGTTTGCCAAGACTTAATTTAGCCATTCTTTGGATGTTTGAGCACAAAGTATATGAGAATTGCAAAGTCTTTGGATGTACCATCCATCACATTGTCCCCCTGACTAGGGCATTTGCTTCTTCATTGTTTGAGAAGCAAACACACTCCTCAAGAGTGTAAGAGCAGTGCTGTTCTGAACTACCATCTTTCAGATGCCAAGCTGTCACTGCGAGTGGCGATTTAAGAAGGTATGACAAATGTTTAACAAGATTTTTAATGACTGTTAAATCTAGAGTCCTGGATATATTCCAGTTCAGGTAATTACATTCAGCCTGCTTAAAGACACTTTAATAGGATAGATCATTCTCCGCAGAGCCTCCAGTATGGAAAGAATGAAAGAAACACACAGCACTGCTGGCAGGCAGGGGAGTGAGGAAAGCAAGGATATTCCCAAAACAGGGGAGCAGGGAGAGCCATTGGTTTCTGTCTTTGTGCATGGTGGCTGAGAACAAGGAGTCTTTGGTAAGGGAAATAAATTTACCCTAGAAAAGCAGAAAAACTCTTTACAGTGCTGATTTTATAGAAAGTGAATCAAATGAAAGACCAAAATTCAGGGAGTTGTGCTAAACTCAGCAGTTAGTTGATGCCAAATTCCTTGTTTGTTGCTAAATTGTAAGCACATAGAATTTTGAAAGTTGCCATTACAAACATCAAGCTCCAGCCTAGGAAGCCTCAGGAAGTTTTCCGAAGAAGTAAGAAATCAGGCTTAACAAATGTTGTCTTTTGTTTTTGAATTCTGTAGACATTTCTGTATTTTGCTTTAGTAAAAGATTTATTCTTACACTTTTGTGAGCACTAGCCTTTTAAATTTGGGAAAAGTGATAGCCCTGAAGGGCCCTTTATACAGCTATCAGCTAGCTCTTCTTTTCTTACAACTGGTCTATCTTTCTGACATTATTTAATTTTCTTTTCTCACTGAGGAAATTGAGATGCACTCACAGATCTACAGCCCCAAATTAATCTGCACATGCAGATTGATTTCAGTAAATTGGATAACACATTTATTGTTTGAAATAGGCAGAAATTGACAGCCTTTTAGGCAATGCTGTAGATAACATCTGTTTTGATGGAATTTTGAGAGGACTGAGGATAGGGGAACTTGGTTTTTGGTGTTGCTGATTGTCTATCTCTTGTGTAAATAGTTAATTTTTAATAATTGTTTTCTTGCTAGTAGCAGGCAGAGCAATCAGAGAGAAAGCACATAACACCAGTCAATCATCCCTCTCTATTTCAGTGATTTCAGAGTAATTTTGTTTCTATCAGCCATAATTACTGCTGCTGATTAGTTTTGAGCAGTGCCTACACCTGGGGTATCCACATTTTTATGCCCATATGCTCACTCTCTATATTATTTTCCAATGTCCACCTATTTTTCCCACTGTTTACAGCCTGTGCTATTTCATACAATTAGCTATTTATTTTAGACTACAATCTACAGCCTTGGTTTGATTTAGAATACTAAGTGTAATTATATTAGAAGTGATAAATAATTTAAAGCAGCTAGGTGAAATGGAAGTTCAGCTCTTATACTGTTTGTCTCAGGTCAGTTTTACCTCATGCACACTGGACACCTTTTGTTGTTCCAGGAATGATGTTTCTAGGATCCAAGAGAAATGAAGAATCTGTTAGTGATACTACTTCTGGATCTGAGAAGCATCTCTCAACTAAACAAGTATTGGAGTTGTTGAAATCTTAGAATGGCTTTATTCCCAAATTGTCATTCTGCCTGGTTGCAATCTTGGAGGGCTTCACACCTCACAACAGATTACTATTTAGACAAAAAGATGGTCTAGATGCATTATATTACCCTCAGTGGAAGATGCTGTCTTATTTAATCAGACAGAAGATAGGTCAGGCAGGGCTATCAGCCTTGTGACC
>NW_010314068.1:25735-93278 GCF_000700745.2 Antrostomus carolinensis
CCTCACAGGTTTTTCTTTTAGACATTTCATAAGTGCATTCAACACTATTACTTACTATCTCAAAAGCAATGTTCTCCTTGGTGAACGAAATGAGAAAATTGTTTGCAAGTGAATATATTTTATCTTGATTTTTAAAGTGGGAGCCAGTTTAGAAGCCATCATTATAGACCTCTATTTAAGCTTATTACATCAATATCACAATATCAAGCATGAGTAAAACCATGGCTTTATTCTGCATTAACCCTGCAGGGTACAATGTCTCAACTCTGTGCAGGAATTTATTTTTGTATTGCTCTACTGGAGTAACACAACACACAACACTTTGAGCCCTTTGAACTGAAAAGCCACAAAACACCCTCATAGCCTGATGCCGCTGCATGAGGCCCAGTGAGCACTGTCCAAAATTACACCCCGGCAATGTGGGTATAGAGGATGACCAGGTGAAGGGACCAGCCTTGGGCTGGTTGACTTTAGGAAAGGAAACCCTGAAAGAATCAGCATTTCAATGTGGGCAGGGACCATCTCATGTGTGGTTTCATGGGTGATCATAGAATCATAGAATGGTTTGGTTTGGAAAGGAACCTTTAAAGGTCATCTAGTCCAATTTCTTTGCAGTGAGCAGGGACATCTTCAACTAGATGAGATCAGATTGAAAATTGATGATGTTGCACTGTGTCTCCTGTGGGTACCATGAAAGACAATGTGAAAGGACTAAGAGCAGGACACTGAAAATACTGCTATAGCCTGGAGCAAAGAAAATGTTGTTCTCTCACTCCCCCAGCCCTCTTTCCAGTATTGTCAGTCAGAATACACACAAATGATGCATCCTTATCTCTGTTACGATCAATATACAACACTGTTATTAAAAAAACTGTAAGAAGATTGGGGTTTTAAGTCTGAATAAAGAGTTCGAGGTTAAGAAAAAATGCTTTAGAGAGTAAGGCCCTGCTCCAGGACACAAGGAAGTTAAGAGTTGATTTCCTAATGTTGCTTATATTGTACCTAAATCCTATAACTCAGTGTCCCATCCCAACCCCTATCCCTTTCTCCCTTTAAAATAAGGTATAACACTTCAAAGCCTTCTGAGAAGGAGTATAAAGTGTGAGCAGCAGCCACAAGGAGTTCTAATACTATAATGAAAGATACTTAGACATGTTTTTTTTCTGGTGACTTATATTCACATAGGTCACAAAACAGTTTGTTGGGGGATTGGAATTAGCAATTACCATAGACAATTATTGAATTGCAAATATCTTTAAGAACAAGATATGTTTTAAGGACATCTTCCCTATGATCTTGGACTGAGTTTTTGAAAACATGAAAAAACCCAGGAAGGGTAGAATCAGTTGTTGGCAGGTGGGATTTGATAATTTATTGGCTGTAGAGGAAGACAGCACCATGTAACATCTCAGCAAGTCTTTCCAAGACTGAAAAGGTATATATGTAGGATTTTTGTCCATGAGTTGACGATGCATCTTCTGCTTCATGAATCATACACCATTGCTTGGGAGAAGTGTTTACTGACCTACTGTCTAGTGCTCTCCCAACAAAAGTATGAACTTAATTAGAATCATAGAATTATTTCTACTAAGAGAAAATGAGACCTTCAGGCCCCTGGCACTCTCTCCTTGAATTTTCCTTTTGCTTTCTCTCTTAGAGGCTTGAGCTTTTCCTTATGACAACCTCTCCTAAATGCTGGCATGGTGAGGCACTGCCATCAGCTATGCAGGACAGCTTTCCTCCTGCCACCTCCTAGCTCAGAAATCACCTGAAGCAAGCAGTAATAACTCATTATCCTATAGTCCTAGCATGAGCAATAATGAGTTGGCCACACAATTAAAATCCTACATCCTGTAATACAAACACAGTGGATGGCTTACAGAATTTAAGAATCTCAGAGCTTAATTGGTATGATAAGAAATTCTGAGAGCAGTGACTAATATGGAACAGCACATTGCAGCTTGGAATTAATATGTCGTATAAGATCAGGGTCTGGAATATGAATAGTGACTTGTACAGCTGACAGGTTGAAGAACGTGAATATACTCCCTTCTCCCAATCAATCTGGTACTTTGATTACTAGAGGCCTGCTGCTCACTGTTGTGCTAACCAATAATGTCTTGTTATTTCTGCATTCCATGTTGTCCATCTGCATCCATCCAATATCTCTTGTTTTGCACTGGGTTAGATTATGAAGAAGGTGAAATTTGATTCTATTTCTGTACAGCACCTAATGCACAGCTTGGCCTCCTAGGTACTTGATCAAGGCAGATAGTGAGACAGTCCTCAAAAAGCAGCATAGCTGTTGAGAGAGTTTAATGACCTAGAACAATAGTGAAACTGTTAATATTCTCCTAGAAGTTCTTTTCCCAAATGAAAAGTCCTTAGAGGAGTTGAAGATAACTTGCAGATAAGGGAAGGATCAGAGAAAGGTCCAGTTGCTCAAAGGTGGCAAGAAGGATGGAGGAGTTATTGTGGTGATTTATCATAATCCTTTATAAAGTTAAACTGTCCTTAAGAGAGGGAAGTGGGTTAATGTATAAGTCTGCTGAAAGGACCAGACTGAACCCAGTGGGGTGAATTGTTTCTAGCAAAGACCAAAGGAGGGAGCAAATTGTTTTTACATGCTATGTTAATATCCGGGTCAAGAAAAAAGGGAACTTCCCCTTACAGTCAGCCCCACCTTGAGGAAGGACCACTTGCTACTGGATATTGGTTGAGGTTAAAGTGTTAACACTTTCTGCTGCTCCTTCTTGTTCCATCATAGAAGTTGCAATCTTCTCACAGGTGTGAATGAACACCTCACCCCTCCTCAGCCAGTCCTGTCAAAAGGAAGTGGTTTAACAAACATCTAAAAATAATATATCTTTTTTTGGTTTGGTTTGGTTTTAGTTTTTTCTTAACCCTGAGGACTTGGGAGTGGTGGTGAGTGAGAAGCTGAACATGAGCAGACAATGTGCGCTTGCAGCTCAGAAGGCCAATAACCGTATCCTGGGCTGCATCAAGAGAAGCGTGGCCAGCAGGTCGAGGGAGGTGATTCTGCCCCTCTACTCCGCTCTTGTAAGGCCCCACCTAGAATACTGTGTCCAGTTCTGGAGCCCGCAACGTAAGAAAGACATGGACCAGTTAGAACTAGTCCAGAGGAGGCCACCAGGATGATCCGAGGGCTGGAGCACCTCTCCTATGAAGACAGGCTGAAGGAGTTGGGGCTGTTCAGCCTGGAAAAGAGAAGGCTCCGGGGAGATCTTACAGTGGCCTCCCAGTACCTTAAGGGGCTACAAGAAAGCTGGGGAAGGACTTTTCATAAGGGCAATTAATGACAAAACAAGGGGAAATGGGTTTAAGCTGAAAGAGGGGAGGTTTATATTAGATATTAGGAAGAAGTTCTTCACTGTGAGGGTGGTCAGACACTGGAACAGGTTGCCCAAGGAAGTTGTGGATGCCCCCTCCCTGGAAGTGTTTAAGGCCAGGCTGGATGAGGCTTTGAGCAACCTCATCTAGTGGAAGATGTCCCTGCTGATGGCAGGGGGGTTGGAACTAGATGATCTTTAAGGTCCCTTCCAATCCTAACCATTCTATGATTCTATGATAGAAATGGGCAATGGAGTGGCTACAGGCAGAGTCATAACCCATGAGGGGACACCCACCTCCATTACAAGTGGTGGAGGAGATGAGTGTCTGGAAAAAGGTGACATCATCTCCAAATTGACGGCTGCCAGACCGTCATGCCTGGACGTATGCAAGTTCTTATAAGCAAATGGCCGGCATTTCTGCTCAACAACTTTGTTTCATGCACTTCTACCCATTCAGTCAGTTGTGTTTAGTCTGAGAGGTTTCAAGCCAGCTCTCAGTACTCTGAGATACGAGAGCTGAAGTCCTTCCTTCACTGAAACAGCTTCATAGCAAAACTCACTCATTTATATAATTTGCAAAATGTTTTCTAATTTGTTTTTTTTAAAGGGAGCAGTTGTTTTAGTTTTAAGAGACAAAAATGGTGATTTCTGTTTGTTATTTTATACTAGTTTTTTCCTTTTCATTTTAAGCACTCATTTTTGCCTTTTAGACCCTCTAAGGAAAAAAAAAAAAAAACAAACCAAAACAAACAACAAACCAATATTTGAAAGTTAGCATTTATCAGATTCTATAAGACTGAAGTTTTAGGGGAGGGTGACTCTTCTACTTCACTTTCTGCATTTGAAACAGGCTTCGCTGCTCTTCCCCTCCATGAGAAATCTGTTCCTCTTCTCAGCAGGTCACTGACATGAGGCTTGGGGAAAACAGGCTCCAATTCCCATCTCTATTACAGCCTGAGAAATGGAAGGTGGGAATGAGTGAGTTTCTTCATGTGGCAAATTTGAAATGCTTTTCATCAGGTCTCTCAGGGGCTGATGCAGCCTGTCTCTCCATCTCTCTCCCTTTCTCAGGATGGAGCTACAGCCACAAAGCCAGTTACAGAGCTTCCCACCACCTTGTCTCAAGCTGAACAGATTGCAGTTTTTGTCTCATCCACTGAGCCAATACAATTGCTTCTGCAGACAGGAAATAAATCTTATTACCAACGAAGCCGACAGATCCCTGGAACATGCAACTGTTGCCTGAATATTTGCACCAGAACCAGGGGAAGATCTGCTCTTCTGTCAGTTAGCTAACAGAAACATCATGACAGGCTCTTCAGCTTCAAATCAGTCACTAAGACCTCTCTCTTCCCTCCTTTTTTTCCAGTCTTCAGAAAACACTGTACTCATAAATGTTATTTTTATAAGGAGTGCTACACTTCTCAAAAATGTAACTCATGTTCATATTTCTCCATCTCTAACTGAGGTAACCAGAAACTATTAAATGCCCAAAGCAGCTATATAAAGCAGCTTCTAAGTTATTTTATTTCCTTTCCCTGGCATCCATTGCTTGCAGATACACAGTTCAAGTCTTCCCTGTTTGTGTTTTTTGCATTACTCAATCCTCAGTCTCTGGAATGAATTTTTACTGCCCTATTCTTCTTGATAATGTATTTTTTATTTGACAGCCTGTGTTGTTCAATAAGAGCCAAGAAATAAGACCCTCTACCTCCAGGGAGCCTTCCTGGAGCCACATTTTAAGGACATACTCCTTGCTTGTCCCAAACAGGGACAGAGGCCATTTTGGGGGAACACCTCAGGGCAGATCTCTGAAGAGAGTATGAGCCCAGGCTTGGAGGTGAGCAATTGCTAAACAGCACAGGCTGTTGCAAGCTAGAAATAACCTCCTTTGAGAAAAGACTTATCATAGCACAGCTAGCTGTAATAGTCCAAACCCATTATGTTAAGTGTGGGTAGCCAGGGTTCAGTGCTTGAAATGTCTCCTTGTCCCCTTTTTTAGTTGGCAGTACAGACATTCCTGTTCTGTGTAGTGCCACCGAGTATGAGCCTTGGACAGGAAAGCAAATGAATCTTTCCAATCCTTTCTAAAACACAGCCCTACACAGTTCAAATCCCTGTTGTTAACAAGCCACAGAGACTTCACAGGTATTTAACTACTGACACTGGTGCTGTGCATCACTGTTCCCTCTTGCAGGTACTCTCTTGCTGTGGATCATCTATTTCTTTCATGTTATCTGTGTCAGATAATGGATAATAGTTTTTCTTGTATATTCTTACAGTTTCTTTTTGCACTGTGGTTCTTTCCTTCCAGAAAAAAAATGCAACTGACCTACATGTGATCACCACATCTTGTCTACTGTTAGGAAAATGGCTGGCATATGGTGCATGGTAAAAATTGTTATGATGGATAGCTGCAGTTCACACTTCTGCTCATCCAGTAATGCATTTTGACTGTTCAGTGTCAGAGGCTGAAATATTTCCTTTTTAATGAGGTCAGATATTTTTAATGTAGATTCTACAGAATGTAGATGATTCACAAGGTATGTGAACCACTTATACTCTGTGGAAATAAGTAGGGCATAAGAGAGGGCAATTGCTCTATTGCTCTGCCTTCAGTACTGGAGTTTCTGAACACAAGAGGTCCAATTTTGAGTCAGCTGCAGCTCAGCACAATTCAAACTCCGCAGAGTGTGATTCTGAAAGGAGTATGGGTGAAGGTTTCCTGATGAAAGGAGGATGAGAAGGCAAAAGGCATTGCAACGAGCTAATTAAAATTGATGCCAGGAGAGACCTCTCTGATGCCTGGGTGGTGAGCAACCAGCAGGTGTCTTCATTACTTAGACTGCTGGTGACAAACTACATATAAAATTACAGGGTAGTTAGTTTAATTTTGGCTGCAAAGAAAGTCTTAGCAAGTCTCTGGAGAGATGGAGTGGGAGGAAAGCCCATAGAGGCTCAGTCTGACAGCTTGATATTTGGACAAGAAAGAGTAAAAAGAGTGTTCCAGAAGAGAAGACCAGGGCTCTTGTGAGCTTAAAAACTTTTTCTTTAAGAGCAAAGGGAATTAATAAAATAGGGTGAACTTTGGTTTAAGAGAAAAACAATCAAAATGGCTTACTACTGCTGTGGTAAAGGGTTTGACTTTTATCTCGGTGGAATGCTGTTGATTTCACAGAGCCTTATTTTCCCCCCAGAAATGTGGGAACCCTCCTCTAGCAGCCCTATCATGCACCAAGACATGGGATGGGTGGAAGGCAATGTTATTGGTGCTAATGGCTGCTCTTCAATTTCCTTCTTTAAAGGAATTGCTTGCAAGCTGTAAAAATGTTTCAGCATTAGCTGTGAGCTGTTATCAGACTTGTGCAGGTTGCAGCTTTTATAGTTAAGGATGCAAAGCAGGGTTCATTCAAGCACTGGCTTCACATCAGAGCTGGGCAAAATTTGTGGACACATTTCAATGCAAAAATGTGACATTTTCATTGCTTTTTCATGTTCGTGCATACAGGTGACATCTGTCAATGAGCTTTTGATAGCCCCTGCCTTGGAAGGGAAAAAAAAAACGTATGATGCTAGATTGCAACTCCCTATTTCAGGGGGAAGAGAAAGAGGAAGGCTGTGTATTAGCAGAGCATCTCTTCATCACATAATTTGAAGACAAGATCCACAGCTCTTTTCTTCTTCCCTGGTGCTCTTTTTAATGTACATTTAGCTGTGGTAGTGCAGGAATTGTGAGGGGGGAAAAAAAGAGTAGCAACAAAAAATGTCAGGAGTTGAAGGAGTATTGTTTCAGTTCTGCAGTGACAAAGTTTTACAAAGGTCAAACTAATGATTGTTGTCCAGACCTTTTAAAGTGATATGGAAACATTTTTCCATACACAAGAAATTGTTCTTTTATTAAAAATAAGTCATCTGGTAAATTATGTTTGAAAGTCATGACAAAATATAATTTAAAAATACCAAGATATCCACTTTTATTGACTTGCCAAGACTGGAATTTGGAATTTGGTTTATTTTAATGTTCTCATCCCAGTTAATAGGAGAGTTTGAAAGATAGCTTTAATGTACTGTGGTGTGTCTCACCACAAAGAAGTGGGAAGCCTTTGATTTATTTTAAAATTCTTTCTGCTGACTCAGAGTAAAAGTAAAGTGAGATGGGAGATATAAAGCACTGGTTTGGGTTTGCAATTACTTTTCTGTTGGCATCTTAATGGATAGGAAATAAATGAGCAGCCCAGTATAGATACTTAGCAATGTATTCAATTAATTTTGAAGGAAAAATAAATGTGTGGAATTGAGCTTAGCTAAAGTTTGACCAACTGGAAATATAGGTTGTGATATGATCTTTAAAATATGCATATTTACTGCATTACAAATCAATGTTAAATAATTTACATTCCATCTTTATCTTTTAAGAACTATATTAAAGTTATGTTCATTTTCTGAATGAAGTGTTGACAGAACTGAAAGGCAAGGTGTAATATACAATAAAAAATAACTAATTAAGTCTTCTTGCTTTTACGAGGAATAATGAAGTATCTCTCACCTAAGATCAAGGTAAGGTTGGATTATTGTTAGCTATAGGGACAGAAAAAGGTCTGGAAATTACAGTGACAGAGGTAGTTTTGCATCCTTATTTAACTTCTATTAACTGCAGTAGAAGATGATAGTTTTGCAAACCTGAGGTTGCTGCCAAGGCTGTATGCATGGCAATCAGAGGAGCAATTACAGTCAAACAAAACCTGGTGCCTCACACATTGTGAGGGAGTCTGATTATTTGTATTTTTGCCTAGCTCATGCAGATAGTAAGAAATGGCCAACTGTTCCTGTGTGCATTTTCTCTCTACTTAACATAAGATATTTGTAAGATGCCTAATTAAAAAAAAAAAAGCAACAACAACAACAAAACCCCCAACACAGCAACCCTTGCAGATATATTAAGATTTGCAAAGGACTGCAAAATCTACAGGCAGTGGAGAATCCTGAAACACTATAGTTGCTTGGAATGCTGTTATCTCTCTCAGGAGATAGAGTTTTATTCCTAGATCTTTTCCAGCTGAAATTGGTGGGCTTCCTTATCAAGAGAGTAAAATTGGGCAACTTATGCTTGACATAGTGAGAGGGAAATCTTCTTCTTCAAACCACTAAGCATAAACTTGGCTCTATTTATTAAACAGAACCTTTTAAACAAGCAGCACAGCATATCATTACAGGTAAAGAGCCCTGGATAAACAGTGAGACATCTTCAGCAGAGGGAGGATGTGTGCCAAACTTTGCTGAGTTACAATGCCAGCAAGTTATTAGCACCTCAGAAATGCAGACGCATATGTGAAAATTAAAGCTAGGTAGATGTTTCCAGAAATAAATCACCTCAATTACTTTGATGAAGACCTGACATGGAAGCAGGACTGTCTTTGCCCATTTTGTCACACTGGCAGACTCTGGGCAGGATTCATGGTTTTTGACTACACATCCAAAAGAGTAAGTCTCTGGTCAGCAGGGGGAGGGAATGATATGAAGCTACATGTGACATGGGCGCTTAAAGCAGCTGGAGCTGCACTGTCCCATAGAAGTGCCTTGACTGAGTACAGAGGGAGCATTGGTAGCCACCCTGGGCTAGCTTCTGGGACTGGAAGTGATCTACCTGCTTATGGTTTGAGGGAAGCATCCAAGCATGCCATCTAAGTCTTTGTAAAAATGGAGAAGACCCAGATTTGTAGAACAGGAGTATGGTGTTTGGAGTCTTTTTAAATCTGGATTTTTCAGCATATCAAAAAATAATATTGTAAATTGCCTGGTGCTAAGTTACATATCTCTGTTCTTTCGAAGGAAACTAACAAGCCTGACAGTGTTTAAGAGACATTTGGACAACGGCCTTAAAAATATGCTTTAACTTTTGATCAACCATGAATTGGCCAGGAAATTGGACTAAATGTTCATTGTAGTTCCCTTCCAACCAAAATAATTCTATTCTATTCTATTCTATTCTATTCTATTCTATTCTATTCTATTCTATTCTATTCTATTCTATTCTATTCTATTCTATTCTAATATTTTCACTTAAATACACATATTTAAATGATCAAGGTATTGTCCCAATTCAGAAATTTAGTGCTTACATATGATCAGTGTTCAGTGCTGTGATCAATAGTAATCAGCATTTTCACCAATGACCTGGATGACAGGACAGAATATACCTTTTACAGGTGTGTAGACAAAACTAAATTAGGGACAGTGATTGACATGGTGGTGGGTAGGACTGCCATCCACATGGATCTTGACAAGTTGAAGAAATAGGCTGGTAGGAACATCAAGAAGTTTAACTAAGACAAATGCAAAGTCCTGTACAGGGGATAGAATGACCTTGTGAACCAGAAGAGGCTGAGGGACAGCTGAATAAGCAACAGAAATGGACCTTAGGTCCTGGTGGATGACAAGTTAAACATAAATGAATAATGTGTCCTTGAGTCACAGAGGGCCAATAACACACTTGGCTGCATTAACAAGAGGAAAAATTCCAAGGAAGTGATTATTGCCTTTCTGGGATGCTCCTGGAAAACCATGTTTGGTTTTAGGCTCCCAATTAATAAATATACATAAACAAACTCTAGAGAGTCTAGCTGAGGACAGTTGAGATAGTTGGGGAGCTGAAGCATATGATGTACAAGATGGAAATTACCTTGTTTAGGCTAGTGTGAAAACTAAGGGTGCGCCAAGGAACTTCTGTCTTCCATTACTTGATAGGTTTTATAGAGAAGACAAATCCAGACTCTTCTTGAAGGTGCATAGAAATAAGTCATAGATTCATAGAGTCATAGAATGGTTTGGATTGGAAGGGACCTTAAAGATCATCTAGTTCCAACCCTTCTGCCATAGCAGGGACACCTTCCACTAGACCAGGCTGCTCAAAGCCTCATCCAACCTGGCCTTAAACACTTTCAGGGAGGGAGCATCCACAACTTCTCTGGGCAACCTGTTCCAGTGTCTGACCACACTCACTGAAGAACCTCTTCCTAATATCTAATCTAAACCTGCCCTCTTCCAGTTTAAAGCCATTATCCCTTGTTCTGTCACTCCCTGCCCTTGTAAAAAGTCCCTCCCCAGCTTTCTTGTAGGCCCCTTCAGGAACTGGAAGGCATCTGTAAGGTCTCCCCGAAGCTTTCTTTTCGCCAGGCTGAACAGCCCCAACTCTCTCAACCTGTCCTTGTAGGAGAGGTGCTCCAGCCCTCTGATCATCCTCGTGGCCTCCTCTGGACTCGTTCAATGGGCAAAAGATATAAGTTGGAATATGGGGACCTTTAGTTAGATGTAAGGAAAATATTTTTCATCATGAGGATGGTTAAATATTGAATCAGGGATCCAGAGCGGTTGTAAGAACTCCATCCTTGGAGACAGGCAAGGCATGAACAGACAGAGCCTGAGCTTCCCAATGTAACTGGACCTGTTTTGAGCAGGGAACCAGTACAAATGGCCTCTTAGATATCCCTGTCATCCTGAATTTTACTATGATTGCACTCAGTAGAAACAAGGCCTGGATGATTTATTTATGTTGTGTAAATACACCAAAGAATATGAGTGTCAGTAGGACACTGAAGGAGACTAGTAGGATTCTCACTTCAACTGTTAAGTCATTTAGAGAGTGAGGAAATACTGGTCGTAGCAAGTCCAAGTTTGCTCTCAGTTCCAGCCAAACTTAACCTCCATCTCTTCATTTGTGTTTTCTGTATGAGCCAGAAAAAGAGTAACCACATTCAAAGGGTATTCAGCAGCCCAGGGGCAGGTGAAGCCTTCATGTCTGGTTTTGCTAGATGAAGCTAAGCCAAATCCACCAGATAGTGATATTTCCTAAGGACAGTGTGGGCACTCTCAGTTCGGGACTTGCTTGGTAGTATAAATGGAGAAAAAAAAAAAAAAAAGAATCATCCTATGATCTAAGCATATTTTCTGAAGGCATAGGCTTAGACCCACATTTCACTATAGTACATCAGTCCATGACACAGCATGGTAATTATTTGTGCAATCGTAAGCATCTAAGCAGGTTTATTAAATTTAGTGCTTAAGAATAAGGATACTTTCAAGCACTCTGCTAAACTAGAACTTTGAAAGCTCATGCCTACGAAGCAGTTATCATGAGATTCAGGAGTGTCTCATGCAATGTGATGCTATTGGAACACTGTTACCACAGCTATCTATTAATCCCTAGGATATCCAGGTGGCTGATTATCACTGTGTGTTTTTGCTCAGAAGCTATTAAAGTTGTTAAAGGGCAGTTTTCTTCCTGCCACTGGCTCAAATATTATATTTTCGTTTTATAGTCTTCATTAAAAGAGAAGGATGAAGAGGCACAAAAAGAATACTCAAGTTTAATGGCGGTAAAGCAGATGCTTGAATATATATTCCTTGAAGAAATTTGGTGTATACTTGATTTAATTTATTTTCCATTAAAACTATCTCAGAGTAATAGCTATTAATTAGCACTGTGATGTAGTACACTAGCAAGGTCGTGTGTGGTTATCTTAGATGTTTATTGAAAATGAAGTTTATGACTACATCACAAAAGAAATTCAATTTCAGCTTGAAACTTCAGCTGGCAAATAATGATAGTTGGTGCATATAAAATGTTACTGCTCTTGTGGACTGTTGAGCTAAGTTTTCAGTTACCTGATGACACTTCTGTGTTGCTGAAATTGTCAGTTTGCAAGATTCGTTGATAAGGCTGTATGTTTTGTTGTCATTAGGAAGTCATTTATTTTTACAGGAGGAAGAAGACTTTTCCTGAAAAAACCCCAACATTCTGATGACAGGTGCTGTTCATGAACCCAATTTCTGTGCCATGTGCTACTCTACATTCTCATTTAGTTTTGTTTCCACTCCACACAAGTATGGAAACAGGAGTGGTGAGTCTGTAAAAGGGAAGGTTTATGAAAGTGAATGAGAAAAGTTCAGTAGGAGAGGGAATAGCTTTTATTAGACTAATATGCATGTCCCTAAACAGGTCTGGTTTGGGTTTTTTTTTTGTTTGTTTGTTTGTGTGTTCTGTCTGTATCAGCTGGTTTAGTGAAAGGCATAAACTTGCTTGAGAATGGGAAGGAAATAGTAGAGAATTGTCTGCAGCATGGAACATTTGTAATGTCCATTTATGAGCAATATTACTCCCCTTCCTCCATTCCTAACTTCTTGGCCTCAGTCTACAGGGTGCTCTGAGGAGCTGGGCAGCTCACCACTGAAATGGCTGGTGAGAGGGCACTGGTGTTCCCGGTCAGGTAGCCTGCAGAACAAAAGGCAGCTTGCCTTTGCAGAGTCAACACAATGCCAGAGGATACAGTGGGGCTTTCAAATCAGACTATTGCCAGTATAAAACTTAACAGTCAGAAGTTTCTAAAACTATCTTGATCTGCACAGGTAACTCCTGATTAAGTCTCCTGAGATTTTTGCCAGATTTGCAGAGAGACAGAAAGAATAATGTTTAGTTAAGTTCATATGGGAAACCTGTGCCAGAGGCAAAACAGTAATGTCTGGATACCCAGGTCTATTTCTTCAACACTGTTCTTCCTTCACTGTATCCCATGATACATCACCACTTAGTAACAATTTAAAAGATTAAATATTGGCCTGGCATCCATGAAGGTTACTCAAATTCTAATCTGAGAACCAAAGGCCATATATTTATCGCTCAGTAGAGATTTTAAAAGCCCTTGCACGTGTACGTAGAGACACAGTCCAAAAATTACCAGGAAAGGAGACTAACTGTCTACCTCCACTGCTTGCCAAGTAACAGGCTTTGAGCAGAAGAGCCTAAGAGCTGGGTGCATCACAGGCAGGTCCAGAGCCGTGTCCTGCCATCACTGTAAAATATTGGCATCACAACTGAGTTTAGCATCAAAAACAAAGATGTCCAGGAAGAAGGAAGAACTTTCTTACTTCTTCTATCTTTTACAACTCAAAGAGTGAAGGACTTCACTGTTTCTGTATTCTGAAATACGTCCAGAAGGAATGACCATAATAACCACTGTAATGACGCAAGGGAGTTTGCTTGATTTATTTTTATTTTTTTTTAACACAAAAAACTTGAGGGATATCTGACCTGTAGTGAAAAAATTCAAATTTTTAGTTTGAAATTGAACATATGCTTCACTGTTAACTAGAATATTGGATTCAAGAATTTCAATTCAAATTATTTGACATGTACAGTTTTCTTTGCTGCATAGGAAATCTGATTTTTTTGTTTGCTTTTATTTTCATTCCAGTTTAAATTAAATCCATTTCAAAACATGATATTTTGCATTTGAAAGAATGTCCAAGTTTCCTTCATCTCAAGAAGCTATCCCTAAAATATATTTTACCAGCAGCATAGGAATATTATGGCAAAAAATGAGTATGGGCAGTGCATAGAATTGACACATCAATATGAATTTAAGTAGCAGAGTGACTTGTATTGAATTCTTCCTCAGTACAAAGATCAATAATTTGTCTGTTGACAAATTTAGAATGACTGTAAGTGACAAACAATCTCATTTTCAGTTCTCTGAAACATGATGCTTTCAGTAGACCCATGACTCCAGGCCATGATGGTGTGCATGGTACAGACCACTTCAGCCTCTGCTCTGCAGGAGACTTGGGGCAGTTTTACATCGCAACTCCATTTGTAAAGTGTGTGCTGAGCACTATAGAGATGGAAGCCTGTCATTTAATTTTGTATCAGGAGACATTATCACCAAAATGTATTGGGGCTACACATAAATTCACTTCTTCCTTCAAATCCTGATTTAGACTCTAATGAGACCTCAGGTGATGGTAGTAACTCTACTTCAGTTGGTATGACATTTCTCATAGGCAGCCTGCTGTGTCAACGCAGGTCAGACTGAAAAGACTCAAAAAGCTTTTTTTTCTGCTTTTTTTTTTTTTTTTTTTCTCTATAGCATGCTAAGGAAAACTGTTCAGAATTTTATTTTCCACTGCTCCTGGATTTGTCGTGATCTCAACCTTAACTTTACCAAATGTAAAACCTGCAGAGAGTTCTTTTAATTCTAAGATTGTCCTCAACCTGCTAAGTACTGATGACAATACACAAATGATTACTGCCTTAGCATCCGAGCAGCCTCAGTAAGATACAGAACATGGTACCAATATGTTATGTCTTGCTGGAATGGAATTTAAACTATTCGAGCGTATAAATTGAAAACTCATTCTGAAGAATTGCTTTACTTTCCTAAACTGAGTAAATGGTAAAAACAACCAAGATATTCAGGAGACTTATCACTGGAAATGAATGTAATAATGTAATTCATGCTGTGTAAGGCAAACTTTAGTCTTGATGGATGATGTTTTGTTGGTATTAAACTCTGATTTGCAGAATGGGAAATTCCTTAAGGAAGCAAAATTTCTTGCCGAAGCTGGCAATGTGAGTGCACAGTGATTAACAGTGTCCCAAACCATTCACTACTAACTCAGATAGTCAACCAACAAAACTACCAGCTGGTTTGAAAACACCATGAAAACAATTTACAAATCCCTTGTAAATTTGAAGTGGGACTATATAATCACCAGTATAATAACCCCATCTTTAATTCAAGCTGTATCTTTAAAAGGAAAAGCTATAAAACCTTCACCTGAGCTAAGAAGAGCTAGTCTTCCTCCTCTGCTCATGAAGGAAAAAGTCATCTTTGTTTTCTCCTTGTGCAGAACAACATTATTCAGAGACTAATTGTGCAATCCTTAACTAACTTTTCGTACAGTCCTTCCATAAGCAATTCACTGGGAGCTTTTCTTGGGTGAAGATGGTGAGATTTTGCTGACAAGAAAGAAAATCTACTGCACATTCTGTCTAAGAGACACCCTGTATCTCTGCCAACTCATCTCAGTCTTCCAGTATATTAGGGGCAAGCACATTTCAGATCCATTTATCATCTCTTCTGTAGCATTGTCCTCTGTAAGAGCTAGAGAGGTGAGGGTGGCTTGCGTAGCCCATGGTGTTATTTGACACTTATTATGTCCTGGAGATTGCTCTGTTATTACCAAAAACAAGAGTGCACAAGGATCGGGTGGTACCTGATCACCTCTATTTCAGCACTGGAGGGGTGTAGAAAGCTGCAATTTGTATAAGAGTCTATGAAGTCCTGCACTATGATTGATTATGTTCAGGATATAGTGTTGACACAAGAGAATAAGACAGCTGTACCTCCTCTATGTCCATAGGTATCCCCCAAAAGAACCCAGATTATTTTATGCACTCTCTATTGAAAACCATTTCAGAATGGCTCATGGCGGGAAAAGAATGAGATTGAGGAAGAGCTGGTCCAGCAGGGCAAGTTATGGTCTTTGAAGCACTTTGTCCTCTCTGTGCTAGTTTCTGAATGACTTTTGGCCAGATTTCTTCCAGACCTCTTCACACTCATGAGCTGTGCTTTTCAAGATGCACTAGTGATTTGATCACTATTGTTATGTAATCCTTCCTTATTGACTTTCTACCTTCCCTAGTCCCAGAAGACCAAGCAAACCTAAGCACTGTGAGCAAGGCTGGGTGGCAGATGGTTGGAGCTGGAAAAGGCAAGCAATACTTGAATATTCATATCCAGCTTCTGCTTCTTCTGAGGCAAAGCCATTACCTGAGTTATATATCTGATATCTTCAGATTTTGTAAGCAATGAGAAAGTACCTGCAGCTGTGAAAATTAGTGTGACATTCTCTGATAGTAACAGACACAAAGTAAATTGCAGCAGGCAAATCTATTGAATGGATGAGCTGCAGAGATAGCCCCTTTCAGGTGTCTTTCCTGGAGTTTACATTAGAAAGCCGTTCTGTCTGTGAAAATGTCATGTCTTAAAATTAAGAGCTGGGAAGGAGTTGAGACCTCCAATGATTCCTATGAAATGAAAACAAACTTATGTGTCTTTCTACCTGAAATACAAGCTCAGTTGGTTTTGGTTTGTTGTTGCTGTTGTGGGTTTTTTCCCCCGCAAAGTACTTAGCAAAATTTAATGAGTTTCATTTCAGAAACTTTGAAATGTCAGAATTAAAATATTGCAACTAAAACTGTCGAAATAGATGTTTTCTAAATGCTTCACCTTTTAGTTTAATCTCTAAACTTGACACTCTCAAAAAATATTTATGAAAAATATTATTTGGCTTAAAAGGGAAGATTATGGCAACATCAGTCTTACAAATTCATGAACTTTCAGTTAGAGTCAATATTGGGCATAGAGTCTATCAATGCCTTAGTGAGATAATGTTAAGTTATCCTCATTTCATATATAGAGAATCATAGAATGGTTAGGGCTGGAAGGGACCTTAAAGATCATCTAGTTCCAACCTTCAAAAGTGCAGCTTCATTGGCCAGGAAAGTACAGTTAGACATGTGGTCTCAAAAGGAACAGAGCTGTCTGAAATAGTTCCAGGCCAGGAGGAGCACCAAAGGCAACCTGCAAACTGAACATGGGCTAGGGTCCCTTGTGAGGCAAAAGGACTCTTGCAGGACTGAGCTGAAGCTGGTAAGATTATTCTTTGTTGTTTCAGTTGATTTAAATACATTTATTGCAGAGTTTTAGCTGCTTAATTTGTTATTGTCATGAGGCAGACAGCAACTGAAATCAAAACACTGTGAGGATTTTTTTTTTCCCTCTCTCAAATTGTGATTCTCTTTGAAATAGAGTTCCTGAACAATGAGAGCATGGTATTCACTCAGGCTAAATGTAACTATCTCATTTAATACAGAAAGTACCTATTCTAAAGCTGGAATTGATTATGAGATCTTGAGTTGAAATACTTTCTGGTTACGCAGTCCTTCTAGAATGGTAAAAAGGGTGTAAAATGCTGGCTTAAATATCACAACAGTTTTGTTTAGTGCTCATGTGGTGGGTTGACCCTGACTGGATGACAGGTGCCCACCAAAGTCTCTCTATCACTCCTCCTCCTCAGCTGGAAAGGGGAGAGAAAACATAATGAAAGTCTTTTGTGTTGAGATAAGGAGAGGGAGAGATCATTCACCAATTACCATCACAGGCAAAACAGATTCAACTTGGGGAAATTAGTTTAATTTATTACCAATCACATCAGAGTAGGATAATGAGAAATAAAACCAAATCTTAAAGCACCTACCCCCCACCCCTCCCTTCTCCACAGACTCAACTTCACTCACAATTTCTCTACCTTCTCCCCCCAAGTGGCACAGGCAATGAGGAATGGGGGTTGCAGTCAGTTCATCACACGTTGTCTCTGACCCTCCTTCCTCCTCAGGGGAAGGACTCCTCACACTCTTCCCCTACTCCAGCATGAAGTTCTTCTCATGGGAGAGTCTTCCACAAACTTCTCCAATGCGAGTACTTCCCGTGGGCTACAGTTCTTCATGAGCTGCTCCAGCATGGATCCCTTCCACAGGGTGCAGTCCTTCAGGAATAGACTGCTCCATCGTGGAGTCCTCTCTCCATGGGTGTCACAGATCCTGCCAAGAGCCTGCTCCAGCATGGGCTTCCCATGAGGTCACAGCCTCTTTGGGCATCCACCTGCTCTGATTTGGGATCCTTCACAGGCTGCACGTAGATATCTGCTCCACCATGGACTGCAGGGGCACAGCCTGCCTCACCACGGTCTTCCCCATGGGCTGCAGGGGAATGTCTGCTCCAGCACCTGGAGCATCTCCTTCTCCTCCTCTTACTTCACTGACCTTGGTGTCTGCAGAGTTGTTTCTCTCACATTTCACTCATCTCTCCAGCTACAATTGCTCTTGTGCAGTTTTTGTTTCCCATTCTTAAATGGCTACCACTGTTGCTGATGGTCTTGGCCATGGCCAGTAGTGGGTCCATCTTGGAGCCAGCTGGCATTGGCTCTGCTGGACATAGAGGAAGCTTCTGTCAGCTTCTCACAGAAGCCACCCCTGTAGACCCCCACTACCAAAATGTTGTGATGCAAACTCAATACAGTGCGACAACTAACTAGAGAAAGAAGTTGCCTATAGTGTCCTTCACTCACATGCAAGAGATGAGCATTCCCAGAAAACATCAGAGTTGAGAAAGATTTGAGGAACAAGGCTTTATTTGGGAGTTCAGTAACAGATTAATGAGTCTGGCTGTCAGGAAGGCTCCCCTGAAACCAGCATTTTCTAATTGATTCCTATTGTTTCTACATATTCTTTTCTTGCTTCACTGTGTATGATTCCCTTTCTTTAGTATCTTCACATACTTATTGTTAGTCATGTTCCTCATTATGCATTCCCTCCAGGATCACACACAAAATTGAGCTCCTAATTCCTTCTAAATTTACTTTCCCATCCATTTTCAGTTCCAACTGATTATCTATTTATTTATTTTATTTTTTTTTTCTTCCCAATAGGAACTTCAATGTCTGTGCTGCAGATTATGGACAAAAATCATTATGCTAATACTCCTGTTTACACACTGGTTTGGTAGTTTGGAAAAGTTTGCATAATTCAATGTAACACTGTACAGTTTTCTCTCAGCAAAGAGCAGAACAGGTATGTCAGTTCAGATACTGTGCCCTTTGTCTCTGCCTCCTTATAGAGAAAAATAGTTATATCTTTGAAACCTTTGCATTTCTTATGCCTTTCTAAGTATTACTCTTCACTTAGAGAAAAACAGAGCTTTTAATGTCTTTGATTTTTTAATTTTTTTTTTACCGAAATTGATTGTAAAGAAAAAAATATCTTAATGGTTAATGTACATAGAAAACACCTGGGTTTTGTAGCTTATTCACTTGCAGGTAAGCATGCAAATCCTGAAGGTTTCTTTGCTATATATGAAAAAAAAAAAAAAAAAAAGTTCCATTATTTTTGGGAGAGAGATTAGCAGACATCCTCCACTCAGGTCTAAGCTTCATTTTTGTCTGTTTCTAATCTTTGAAAATTCTCTCTCCATTACTGTTGATATATACCCAAGAATATTTTACTGATCTGTGATTATAACCCTAGCTTTGTGATTTCCTTGATCATTAGTGACAGCATTACTGTCTTACAAAATTGTTCAACAAACCAAATTAATACATACTTAACCTTCTGGGTTCTGGTGAACATCTTCAAGATCTGAGTATTCAGATTTTACCACCTTGGAGTCTCATAATGCTACCTGGGATATTAGAGTTTCTCTTTGTACTGATATCAGTGCTTCATACCCTGCAGGACACATGGACACATGGATTTGATATACTCTCAGACTCTCACATTTCTCTTACTTACCTCTTAAGCTTGTCACTGTAGTAACTCTTGCTCCTCTCTGTAGGCAGATTTCAAGTTAATTAATGCCTCTACCTGCAAAGGGTCCCCTGATAAAGAGAGGTGATTTGTGTTGTTGACAACTTGAAGGCAGTAAAATAACCTTCTCTGCTCTTCTGTACCAATTTGTAGAACAAATTTTAATGTTTCCTCTGCTCCTAGAGAAAGTTAACCTCTCAGGTCTGCAGAAAAACCTTCCATCTCCGCATGGCAACTTGTCTTACTGTGATGTGACGTCTCATTGTAAACAGTGTTTGGAATCTTCTCTGCAAATGGGTTATCTGGAGTGCCTGAGCTGACCTCAGCTAGCTTGATGAGATGGCTTTTGTGATAGCCTGCAAGCAAGAATTGTTATTTCTGGAGCAAAACAAGGCAACCCTTCTGAGACACAATGGAG
Organism: Antrostomus carolinensis; assembly: GCF_000700745.2. Classification (NCBI taxonomy): domain Eukaryota; kingdom Metazoa; phylum Chordata; class Aves; order Caprimulgiformes; family Caprimulgidae; genus Antrostomus; species Antrostomus carolinensis. The sequence goes on from NW_010314068.1 coordinate 45,705, forward strand.
GAAAGAAAATGATCCTGCTCTCAATGAAGGTACTGAGTGGCAAACAGAAAAAGGTGCTTCTAGTGGAGATCAGATGGACCAGAAATTTAGCAGGCAATGTTTTCCATCAGGTTTCATTTGATTTCACCTGCATTAATATGGTTTTCATTTTTCTTTGTTGTATTTCTAGATAGAAGTTGTAATGAGAAACATAGACCTAGATACAACCTGCCAAGCAATTTGCATTGATTTAAGACCCAAACCCCGCTTGTGTTATTCTGATAGATAAAGAGCTGGACTCTCCTCTGCAGGGTAGACCAAAAAAAAAAAAAAAAAAAAAAGCCTATCCACATGTTTGCCAGACTTAGAGTTTCATCTAAGCAGTTTGTGGAAGTTTGGATACTGGGGGTTAGAGCTGCTCACTAAGAAGCCTTGAAATCTCAGTATTAGTTAACATATGTTGAAACTGAGATTTTTAGTACTGCTGCTGTGTTGCCTCAGTGTAAATAAAAACTCATTAGTTTTATAATACAAGTAAATCCTACTCATGCTAGTGCAGTTGATCAAAGTCCTTGACACCTACAGAACAATAAGGAAAAGCAGAACAAGCCATCCATTTTTAATACCATTTACTGGAGAGCTTGGCAACAAAGTAGATGCTAACCTCCTTATAGCATCGGGTAATGTGACTTGCAGTGTATCTGACAGACCTACCAGGGCTTGTGTAACACCTAGGTCAATGTTGTTGAACCTAGAAGAAGCTGTGACTTGAAAGATATTTTTGTCAAAGTTGGCAGTGTGGCAGTGGACTATTCCATGTATTCCCAGACTATTCCAGTTCACGGTGGTTTGACACATATATCACACACAAACATTTTGATGGCACATACAAGACACATTAGGATAAAAGATTAAAAAATTGACTTTTCAATAGGGTGCACTGATATGCTGAGTATCAAAGATCTCAGGAATGGCTTTTCTTGCACTTTAACTTTGAATTTTAACATTTTTTTCCTTACTTCTGCAATTTTAATATTAAAATACAATTTTGATATTAAAAATAAACAGAAATCTATATTTTTATGTACCTCATTTTTCAAAAATACATGGTAGTGTCTCTAGGTTACTCTTGCAAGTAATATATCCGCTATTGCTTCTGCCTGCCAGTGTTATTAGCCTACCATGTATGAACACAGTCTGCTTCTAAATCATAGCCAAGTCATGCACAGTCTTCTAGATCTTTAATTAATGTCAATGAGCAATGAACAACACTTAATAAAGGCTTGAGTCTCTTCCTGTTGTATTATTCAGCTGTGCAATTTATGGGAGGGCATGATAGACTGAACGTTCAAAGTCTTGAGCTGTACTCTCAAGTTGTTTGCGTGTGATCTGAGAGAGCCATATCACCATCTTGAGCTCCACTTTCCCTATTTGTAGGACAGAAGTTAGTCACAATGATGTTAAACCCCTTTATAAAATGCTTTAGACAAGATTCATCTCCACATTATGTGTTTAGAACATATTTGTCTACATCAAACCTCCTGGTACAATCAGCAGCACTCTAGTCACTGCAGCCAGTGAAGTTTAGAATGTGATTAATCTTGTAAAAAATAAAGTTTCCATCATAAAGTCAGATGAGTCACCACTAAACTCTTATAGCTCCAGCAATCAGCTCTGCTCACACTGTGAGTAAAGTCTAAGGTTACTTGTTCAGACACAGACATTTACATAATACATCTCCGCATTCAATTAAAAAACACTGTTTAAGAGATTATATGAGTTATAACAGAGTGAGTGAAATCTTACAAGTTATTTGGAGCACAGACTATCCTTTGGCATCCTCTGGGCAGCCCCTGGCACATTAATGGTGTAAGTACAGCTCTCAGATTGCTATAGCATTTAGTGCTTTGCCTTATGGAGAATTGTGATACTAACTTTTTATATGGTTTCTTCTAATCACAGTTTGAAATCAATGTACTTTTAGATATTTGCATTCAAAATAATAGAAAAAAGTTTATTGGAAGGGATTTCAGGAGCTCATCTGATCTAACACCTTGTGCAGACTACTGCCAATTCAAAAATTACATTACAATTCTCTAGGCCTTCTTCAGACAAGTTTTGAATATCTCCAAGGAGAGAGATCCCACAACCAGAGTGTCTCAGGATAGCTTAGTCCAATATTTGACCATGCTCATTTTGACTTTTTTTTTTCTCCTTATGTCCATTCAGGATTTGTCTTGGTGCAATCTGTGACCTCTGCCTCATCTTTCCCCAAGCACCTCTGAGAAAGAGTCTGTCTCCATTTTCTGTACATCTTATAATTGTGTATTTGGTGTTTCCATATTGTCTACTTTCAGTCACCCTGTAAGGCAGACTTTATTTTCATTTACAGAACAGTCATATTCTTAGTTAATAATGCTCATATTTGCAGAGTAATAAAACAATATGGTGATACATTGTAAAAAAAAAAACCAGACTGAAGAGTGCCAATTCTCTCAGCCTGGCCTCATAGGAGAGGTGCTTCAGCCCTCGGATCATCCTTGTGGCCTTCTCTGGACTTGTTCCAGTAGGTCCATGTCCTTCTTATGTTGGGAGCCCCAGAACTAGATGCAGTACTGCAGATGGGGTTTCACAAGAGTGGACCAGAGGGGAAGGATCACCTGCCTCGACCTGCTGGCCACGCTTCTCTTGATGCAGCCCAGGATACGGTTCGCCTTCTGGGATGCAAGCGCATATTGCCAGGTCATGTTGAGTTTCTTGTCAACAAACATCCTGAAGTCCTTTTCCTCAGGGCTGCTCTTGATCCATTCTCCACCCAGCCTGTATTTGTGCTTGGGATTACCCCAAACCAGGTGCAGGACCTTGCATTTGGCCTTGTTGGACTTCCTGAGATTTGCATGTACCCACTTCTCAAGCCTGTCATGGTCCCTCTGGATGGCATCCTTTCCCTCCAGCATGTTGACCATACCACACAGCTTGGTGTTGTTGACAAACTTGCTGAGGGTGCACTCAATCCTGCTGTTCATGTCACCAACAAAGATGTTGAACATCGCCAGTCTCAGTACCAACCCCTGAGAAACACCGCCCATCATTGGTCTCCATTTTGACATTGTCATTGACCAGAACACTTTAAGTGCAACTATCCAGCCAATTCCTTATCCACCGAGTGATCCATCCATCCAGTCCATATCTCTCCAATTTAGAAATGAGGATATTGTGCAGAACAGTGACAAATGCCTTGCACAAGTCCAGGTACAGGATATCTGTTATTCTTCCGTTATCCACAAATGCTGTAACCCCATCTGAGAACAGGACATCTGTTATTCTTCCATTATCCACAAATGCTGTAACCCCATCTGAGAAGGCCACTAAATTTGTCAGGAACAACTTGCCATTGGGGATGCCCATGTTGTCTGTCATAAATCACCTCCTTATTTTCCATGTGCTTTAGCATAGCTTCTAGGAGGATCTGCTCCATGATCTGGTGGGGCACAGAGGTGAGACTGAGTGGCCTGTAGTTCCCTAGGTCTTCCTTTTTTCCCTTTTTAAAAATGGGGGTTATGTTCCCCTTTTCCCAGCCTGTGGGAACTTCACCAGACTGCCACAACTTCTCAAATATGAGGGACAGTGGCTTTAGCAACTTAATCTGTTAGTTCCCTCAGGACTCATAGATGCATTTCATCAAGTCCTATGGACTTGTGTTTTAGCAAATCTGTTAATCTGTTAATCTGTTAGTTCCCTCAGGACTCACAGATGCATTTCATCAAGTCCTATGGACTTGTGCACCTTCAGGTTCCTTAGATGGTCTCAAACCTGATTTTCTTCTATAGTGGGTCCTTCTCCCAGTCTCTGCCTTTGTCTTCTGTGACTTAAAGGGTGTGGATCAAGCATTTGTTGATGAAGATTGAGGCAAAAAAGTCATTGAATACCTCAGCCCTCTCCGAAACCCGAGTGACCAGGTCTCTTGTTTCCCTCCGGAGAGGGCCTATATTGTCCCTAGTCTTCCTTTTATCACCGACGTACCTACAGAAGCTTTTCTTCTCGGCTGTGATGTCCTTGACCAGATTTAATTCTGCCATGGCTTTAGCTTTTCTAACCTGATCCCTGGCTGCTGAGACAATTTCCCTGCATTCCTCACAGGCTACCTGTCCTTGCTTCCACTCTCTGTAGGCTTCCTTTTTGTCTTTGAGTTTGTTCAGGAGCATCTTGTTCACCCATGCAGGCCTGCTGCTGTTTTTGCCTGCCTTCCTCTTTGTTGGGATGCATGACTCCTGAGCTTGGAAGAGGTGATCCTTAAGTCTTAGCCAGCAGTCCTGGACCCCTCTTCCCTCTAGGGCTTTATGGTACTGTACCTAGCAGGTCCCTGAAGAGGTCAAAATCTGCTCTCCTGATTTCCAGGGTAGGGAGCAGGCTACGCAGCCTCCTTGCTGCCCTAATGGTCTTGAACTCCACCAATTTGTGGTTGCTACATCCAAGACTGCCCTTGAGTTTCACAATCTCCACCAGCCCCTCCTTGCTGGTGAGAACAAGGTTCAGTATAGCACCTCTCCCCATTGGCTCCTCTAACACTTGGAGAAGGAATTTATCATCATCAACACATTCCAGGAACCTCCTGGATTGCTGATGCTATGCTGTATTGTCTCTCCAACAGATATTGGGGTGGTTGGCATTCCCTGTGAGGACCAGGGCTTGTGAACATGAGACTACTGCTATCTGTCTGTAGAGGGCCTTATCCACTCGGTCTCCCTGGTCTGGTAGTCTGTAGCAGACCCTCACTATAATGTCACCTGTCCCTCCCCTCCCTTTAAGTCTGAACAATATGCCTGAATAATATGTCTAAATAATGTGTCTGAATAATTATCAGTGAGTTTCAGGTTTCTATTGAAAAAGCTTCTTCCATCAAGACATTTTAAAGTCTCTCTGTGTCAGTTTCTGCAGGAGGAGTTGGAGATGGTAATCATCATCTATGCATCTTCAGCATGGATACTTTGGAAATTACAGAGTACTCCTTAATAATTTTGTTCTTTCTGATGTTTATGAAAATTAGTGACTGTGAAATGAAGAAAGAACTGGAAAAAGGGTCATAGTGTCTTTTCCTGTGGTCTGCAGAGCTAGGCTCACATGAATCAAACAACAAAAGAATTTAACTCATGTGTTTCTTTTTCATTATGAATCTTTAGCTGTTGCAAATGAATGAAGTAATCTAAACTACTGATTCAAACTGTCCTGAAAGCATCTTTGTTATGAAATAGGAGACAGATAAAATAATATGGCAAAAAGCACACTTTCCCCACTATATAGAGATGTGTTGTGATTCTGAAAAATGTTTGCAAGATAGTCCCAATGTTTACCCAGTCTCTTGGTTTTTGAGGCACTTACTTACACTGCTAAATAAACCAAGCTAGAACCTTTTTTCTATGGCTAACCTTTCCCACAAAAAGGGGGTGGCTGTAACCAGTCTGCCTGCTGGGAATGGTCCTTGGTACATCCTGTTTCTCACATCATTCCAGGCATTGTTGGTTGACCTAGAGAAAATATAGGGTAGAGAGCATGCTAGAAGTTAAACAGTATAAATAAGCATGGCCTAGTTTTTGAACCCGAGACCTGATTCTGTTTATTTACTATTGTATACATGTCTGAATATTCAGTGAGCTGCCCTTGTCTTCTAAGAAGTCTGGAGACATTCTTTTAATTTCCAAAGCTTCCAGTACCATTCATTCTAATAGACAATCGTAGTGCAATGAATCATTGGCTTTCTGTAGCTTTCTTTGTCATCACATAAATTACAAAGCTGTGGCTTAATACACATTTCCCCATTTTGCTGATGCAGCAGACAGCAGGATTTAGAGTATGTCAGACCTACATCACTGCAGTACCTGTCAGATGGACCTTTCTGCCAAGCCACATAACTTGACATCTCGAAACTCTCTCACTGTATTTTATTCCTATACCAATACAGTATTTTTGTTCCTATACCAAATGCCATGAGTTGTCCCATTTGAGTGATGTTTTTACTAGCCCACTTACATGCATATTCTGAAGTCTTCAAGCAAATCTGTTTCAACCTTGATAAGATGGCAGGAGTGGATGACAAACAAGTCCTCATTTGTATTAAAATGTATATTCAGATATTGAAGCTTAAACTGTGCACTACCAGTAATTCTGCACACTTGTACCAATATATAAAAAATGTGCAGCCATTGAAAACATCTGTGTTATGGGTGGGAGCAAGAGGTACAGCTCTGTTGTTGGGATTTATTACATAGTTCTTTGCTCTCTTGAAAAACACTGGCAACTTCCACTTGATTTTTACTTCATCATTTGAAAGACTTGTTTTCCTCTGAGCTTTATATGTTTCATACAAGTCTTTCAAGAATTAATTCAATGTGTTAGGAGTTTTCCACTTGGAAAAAGCTAAAATGAAGGTAATTGCTCTGAGAATTTAGGTTTTTGGCTTGGGTTTATTTTTGGATTGCAAAGCAATCTCTAGAGATATTCAGTGCTAATGCTGACCTGTGTGTGACTGCAGCTTATTTAAAATACCATTCTAAATGCGTTCTTTTCTGTACAGTCGCAGCATTGCTTTAAATTCCAAGTGCTCGGCAGTAGTTCGATTATCTGTTCCAATATTTATTCTAGAAATTCAAGCTAGTCTGACCAATCTTTAATTCTCTGGCTCAATTGTTTTAGCTTTTTAAAGTTACTTTCTGCCTAAACTAGGTAACTATGTTCAAATTCACTGATGCTGAGGCATAATCATATCTATGCTGGCTGCTCTTCTTGAGGGTGGGATGTGCAGCTGTAGATGGTAAGGAGATATCTGCAAGAAGTGGAGCCAAGTGGAGTTATCTGGAGTGATGACCTACACTGGGACTTGGCACTGACATCTTCCTGTAAAGGAAATTTTCCTGAAGAAACTAACCCAGGATCATCTTCCTCTGAGTTAACTTACATAAATACAGATAATGTGTGACAAAATGTTCAACTTAATGTTCAGACTCCAGTACCAGGGGTAGGACTAAAGGTCCTGCTTTGAAGGGGTCTCACTCAGCTGCCAAGGAGTAAATCAATCATCAAAACAGGATTTGTAACCTTCATACCTTCATGGATTGTGGGTAAGAGAGTAAGAAGGAAGGCAGAAATGCCCAAATCCCTCACCAAGAACAAGACTAGGCTTTTAACCCACAAGACCTCAGGGATTATCTTTACTGATTTTAAGATTGACAGTACTGGAGCCAGTTGTCTAGATCTCTGATGGGGTTTTTGTGAGATCCTGTTCATTTAGAAAGGCTTCTGCTATGTAGGAAGCATCAAAGCTGCATTTTCCTTTATATAACCTGAATGCTTTGTCTTTGTTGATGATATCAAAGTAGTAATCACCTTGCCACAGCCTTCAGGATGGATTTATGAGCCCTTACTGAAAAGAGCCTGTGCAGGGCAGAGTCCTTCATTACACAGTGGTAACATTCAAATAGGAATGGTCAAGATACAAGAAAACTTCAGTGTCACATGATCGATCTTTTATAGACATATGAGTATATATTTCTTACTGTACATTTCTGGAATGTAAGAAATTGTCCTGGAACACACAAAATCTTTTCTTCTACTCTGATTTTCCACTTCTTTGTTTTTCAGTTCCTACACCTAAAGAAATGCTCCATTGTGTGTGAGCTGGTCCCCAAACAAAGGCATAGTTTAAAGCACCCCAGTGACCAAATGCAAATGAGTGCCTTCAGATTGCAAACCAGGATTTAAATATATTATAGACATATTATAGACATATTAATATATAGACATATATTATGTCTATTTGTTATGGGCTGAATAGAAAACTGGGATGGAAAGCAGTCCCAAAATTCTACTTTGATTTTTATGATTTTGTTGAGCCATGTTGTCAGAGAAACTCCTAAGTAAGTGTACAAGACCAAGGGCAGTACAAAAAGATTTACTACTTTGTATTGGGTTTGTGTGTCAAGGTTTTGATAGCAGATGGCTTACAGGGGTGGCTTCTGTGAGAAGTTGCTAGAAGCTTCCCCCATGTCCGACAGTGCCAATGCCAGCTGGCTCCAAGGTGGACCTGCTGATGGCCAAGGCCAAGTCAATCAGTGACAGTCGTAGCACCTCTGGGATAACATATGTAAGAAGAAGGGAAAAAAAAAAAACAAAAAACAAAAACAACTGTGTGATTGCAGCCAGAGAGAGAAGTGAGAATATGTGAGAGAAACAACTCTGCAGGCACCAAGGTCAGTGAAGAAGGAGAGGGAGGAGGTGCTCCAGGTGCTGGAACAGAGATACCCCTGCAACTTGTACTGAAGACCATGGTGAGGCAGGCTGTCCCCCTGCAGCCCATGGAGGTACATGGTGGAGCATATGCCCCCCTCCAGCCTGTGGAGGACACCACACCAGAGCAGATGGATGCCTAAAGGAGGCTGTGACCCTGTGGGAAGCCCACGTTGGAGTAGGTTTGCTGTCAGGACTTGTGATCCCGTGGGGAACCTCCACTGGAGCAGTCTGTTCCTGAAGGACTGCACACCATGGAAAGGACCCAAATAGCCCATGGGAAGGACTCACGTTGGAGAAGTTCATGGAGGACTCTTTGACATGGGAAGGATCCTACGCTGAAGCAGGGGAAGAGTGTGAAGAGTGCTCCTTCTGAGAAGGAAGGAGCAGCAAAAATTACGTGTCACGAACTGTCCGCAGCCCCAATTCCCCATCCTCCTATGCTGCTAGGAGAAATGATCTAGAGAATCAGGAGTGAATTTGAGCCTGAGAAGAAGGGAGGGGTGGGCAGGTGTTTTAAGATTTTATTTTATTTCTCTTTGTTCTACTCTGATGTGATTGGTAATAACATAGATTAATTTCCCCAGGTGAAGTCTGTTTTGTCCATGATGGTAATTGGTGAATGATCTCTCCCTGTCCTTATCTCAACACACAAGCCTTTTGTTATATTTTCTCTCCCCTGTCCAGTTGAGGAGAGGCAGTGGTCGAGTGGCTTTGGTGGATATCTGGAATCCAGCCAGAGCCAACCCACCACATACTTCATTTTACATATGTGGTCAAAGCAAAGGGCTAATTAAGCAACTCACCCAAAATCTGGATAAGCAGAACCAAACACAGATCTCTGTCACTGTGTATGAGACCAGCCATCCCTCCCCAGGCTTTTACGGCTCAGACCTTTTGCTGCTCTGTGGCATGCACAGAGGTGCTGCTGATTCGAAGAAGGGACAACAGGTGAGCACAGCCCTGGCTGAGACAGCAATTCCCAAGAACAAATGTGATACACCCAGCTGGGACGGAGGCAAAGAGGAAGTTGAGGAAGGGTTAAAATCTCTTAGTATCCTCATCCCCATATTAATTTAGCATGTATTCTACAACACACTGGAGCCTGCATCTCCATAGAATCACAGAATGGTAGGGATTGGAAGGGACCTCAGGAGATCGTCTAGTCCAAACCCCCTACCAAGGCAGGTTCTCTACAGCAGGTTGCACAGGACTGCATCCAGGTGGTTTTAGAGCCCGTGCTTCAGTTCTTTGTGACCTCCTGCAAAGGGGTAAGTTGTAGATTATAACCATATAACATGGGTCTGAGGCATGGGAGCCAAGCTCATTCTAATTTAACAGCCAGAGTAAGGTTCAGAAGCATAAAAATCCTTGCATTTGCTTTTCTCTGTCCCATTCCTCATCTTTAAAACTGGGATACTGCTGACCTTCCTCACACAGAGGTTAAGAGAAATCCATTAATGTTTGTGCAGTTAAATGAAAGCTAGAAGGTTAAGTGGTTGTTGTTCATGCCAATAATTCATCACACACACATAAAATTAGAGTTGACAGTGACCTTTCCTTTCCTGAAATCCTCTTTTGGGCCAGACTCTGGTATCTTTTCTTCTGTCATATATCCAGAATACATAAATTCATAACAGCAGAACCGGTGTAGGTTTGCAGTGGTAAGAACTAATCAGAACATTTTGCTCTCTTTTTATTATTAATAACTCTTATTATTAATCAGATATCAAAGTTTATGCAAATCCTTTCAGGCAAATAAATATTTTTTTAATTGCTGGCATAAAGCTGATGATAAATTAATTGTCCCTCATTTCCATAAACATATCCAAGAGCAGAATGTCTTTCCTAGGTAGTGCAATTGCCTATTAATTATTTCCTTGTCTTGCTGAAAATGAATATAAGAGGGAGAGACAGAGGAATTTATATATACACAAAAATGTAGAGGAAAATTTCCCTTGCACATGTGTAGGCCTTTCTGTAGGGCTTCATTAATGATTTTTGCATCGGCTACAAATTTTCAGGATCGTAAGAGTAATTATGACTCCTGGTTACAGCTCCTGTCATAAATGAAGTTTTATTTTTATGTACACTTTTACAGAGAAAAGTATTACTAATCTTAAAGTCAGCAAATTCCTGAGTGAGTGAAAACTTGGTACATACATATGTATGCATACACAGCTTTGCCAAATATTCTCCTTGAGAATTTTTTTCAGGGGCCAGGGTAGGGGAAGATCATTGAAACTTCTGCAAAAAAGCTATGATACCTGATTGTTCTTTACATGCTGGAGAGCTAAGCTGTTGGGCTCACTTACATCCAGAGCCAATCTCTCCTTCAACCATTTCCCGTCTGAAAAACTCCACCTTGAATCTTTGCTGCAAGTATGCCCTGAGTTGTCCAGCTGCAAAATCTTGGTGAAGACAAAAGATCTGTAGTACTACTTCAGTGTAGGTACCCACAGCTGAGGCTTATTGCAATTAGATGAGTCAATGTGGAATTAAGTGTTTTGTCACTTATTAACTCAAATTTAATTATCTTGATTACTAAGTACCTCTTTTTGCATTGAAGACAAACTCTGAGATACTGTAGTATAAGATGGTGCAGGGAGCATTGGTGGGTACTGGAAGTCATTTTCTCTACTGCTAAATTTCTAGAATTGACCTCAGTGTGGCTGTGATCGGGGTCAGAGACATGGCCCAGGGGGTAACTCAGGCCCATTCCCAAGAGGCATTTCAGATGTCACTAAGCTGATTTGATTGTTAACAGATTTTAATAATATGAATGTTGGTTTTTCCATGCTCCAGTGCTAGAGAACAATCTAGACATATTTAATTTCTTAGAATAGACATAGCTTAAATTTCACAGGGATGAAATGATACTAACAAAAGGGATCAAGAATTCATTTTACATATTATGTCAGCAGACTATGTTTTGCAATATAATGTGCACTTCAGTGCTGGTGATTATATATCTCAGTGTAGAAATCTCACTTTTGTAATTAATGTTGCTCTATTTTCTACTGGGAAATATAATTCATGGATGGAATAGAGAAACTTTAATAAATCAATGTCACAGTGTTAAAATGCCTGAAAAGACTCCTCCTTTTATGGCAGCATCAGAAAGGAGAATGGTATAAATGATAAAAGCAAGTAATCCTATCACAACCTAACAAGTGCCTGTTTTTCAGAAGGGTTGAGGTAACTGATACTCAGACAACCCCTTTCAAAATAAGCCACATTTGTTTAAAATCTCTTCACAGATACTGATTCACGGAAGCTCATTCCACCTGCCTGGAGATTATTTTCCTGCTACTAGTGACCAGTAGGGAAAAAAAAAATATATATATATATTTTTTTTTTTTTTTAAATATATATCTTTTCAAAAGGTGCTAAGTGTGGTTGGTATTCTGCTGAGAAGCAAAAGATCATTAAGCTAATCCTGCTCTTTATAGTTGTTTGTCCCTCAAAGACAAGCAGTCACTCTTTGCTTCACTTGGTGCTTGTGTTCAGCTGTTTAAATGGTGAATGGGAAAAGTGTATCACCAGCAAAATATCTAGGCACTCAAGGAAGCTACTTCAAGGCTGTCTTGTAACTGCTGGCAATGGTCTTGTGAAATGTGAGGTGGCTTAGCTGTGTCAGTGAGGTGAGACAGGACAGTATCTTGCATGCCACAGAAGAGGTGAATACATAAAGGATAGAGGCACAAGGGGAGAAATTCAAAGCTGGTGATGTCAGCTCATTATGATTTATTGTTTTTATCAAAACTGGTGTAAGATAATTTGGCTTCCACTGAGTTATAAGCATTTACTATGACAGAGAAATACTGCTGAAGAAAAGTGAGAGAAGTTGGGAAACTTAATGAAAGTAGTGGTCTGGCAGGTAGCCTGTTGGTTGCATGGCATACTCAGATCACTGAAGATGTTGGCACCTGAGTGTTTGGTTTTGGGTAAAGGAAAACTTGTGGTTTTGGCTCAGTTCCCACTCCTGGTGAAGGTGTTGTTTCCCTGAGAGTCACAGGCAGAAGATAAATTCCTTCTCAAGTGATCAAAGGGCTGAGGAGGAGAGGCGTTATGCTGGATCTTGTTCTCACCAACAAGGAGGGGCTGGTGGGGCATGTGAAGCTCAAGGGTAGTCTTGGGTGCAGTGACCACGAAATGGTGGAATTCAAGATCCTTAGGGCAGTGAGGAGGGGGAAATATGGAGGCCTCTCTATAAGGAAACAGGAGACCTGGTCACCTGGGATATGGAGAAGGCTGAGGAATTCAATGACTTTTTTGTCTCAGTCTTCACCAATAAATGCTTGAGCCACGTCCCCTAAGTCACAGAAGGCAGAATCAGAGACTGGGAGAATGAAGAACTGCCCACTGTAGGAAAAGATCAGGTTCAAGACCATCTGAGGAACCTGAAGGTGCACAAGTCCATGAGACCTCATGAAATGCATCCATGAGTCCTGAGGGAACTGATGGATGAAGTTGCCAAGCCACTATCCATCATATTTGAAAAGTCATGACTGTTTGATGAAGTTCCCACAGCCCTTATAGTAGCCTTCCAGTACCTGAAGGGGACCTACAAGAAAGCTGGGGAGGGACTTCTATAGGGTCAGGTAGTGATAGAATGAGGGGTTATAGCTTTAAACTGGAAGACATTCAATTTAGATTAGATATTAGGAAGAAATTCTTTCCTGTGTGGGTGGTCAGACACTGGAACACGTTGCCCAAGGAAGTTGTGGATGCTCCTCCCTGGAAGTGTTCAAGGCCAGGTTGGATGAAGCTTTGAGCAACCTGGTCTAGTGGAAGGTGTCCCTGCTGATGGCAGGGTGGTTGGAACTAGATGATCTTTAAGGTCCCTTCCAACCCAAACCGTTCTATGATTCTATGATTCTGTGAAAATGTGGGATGACGACTCTAGCTGTGGTCGTAATCTTTGACCTACAAATCCCAGAAGAGAGTCATAACATTATTTCTATCCACTTTTGTTCCAACTCAGCTCTAAAAATCACTTGAACTAACACCCTGAGTTTCTGCATTGCTTGTAAATGTACATAAAGTGCTGTTTGAGATTTTAATTAAGATTTTAATGTTGGGGGTTTTTTTAAAGTTGTTTTAATAACTCACAAAACCCTGGTCTTTGATAATCTAGACTAAATAAAATAAAAGGGTTCAAGCGTAGTAGACTTGCCAGTTTGAAGGGATCTTTTGTAAGAAAACTAATTTAGAGAAAGATAGGATTCAAAGTTCAGAAAGAGGAACAACTTTAATTGTATCTTAAAAGTCATTTTTACAAAAAAAAGACAAAGGCATGTATTGTTGACAGAATTTGCCATATTTATCCCATGGGTCTTTAGGCATATAAGCAGCCAGCTACTGCTAATATGGGGAGCAATGGGAAGGAAGTTTGGAGTTTGATGCAAATATATCCAACAGAGCTATTTTTTAAAAAAAGAAAATGAACAGTGACTTTTTCAGCTTGAGTCCAAACCAGAGTCTCAGGGGTTAACTAAATGTTCAGATATCACCAGTTTGTGTTTCATCTGCTAAATAAACTTTCAGGAGTTTTGTGGCTTAACAATTTAAATGTCTGTTAAGGAAATGCCAGTTACTTCCTCACTTGCTGAGTTACCTTTTTCCCCCCTCTCTTTATTGCCACCCCCTGATTTGCTGTGATGTGAGTTTGTTGTCAAAATGCTCTCACATGGACTTGAAGAATCTGATTTTCCACGAAGTCAAAGGCAGTTGCTTCAGTGGAGCTGCCCTTCAGTTGTCACCTTGAAGTAAGAGTCCAGGAAGAAATGGGAATGAAAACATGACTGAAATTTTCCTGTTTCTGTCATGAAAGTCACACCTGAAAGTAAGTTTAGCAACTGGATTTTATCTGTCATTAAGAAAGAAAGAGACATTGTTGCAGATCCAGCCTCTGAACTATCAAAATGCCATTCCATGTGGAAAGTTTGGAAGTGTTTAGAAATCTCCTAATTTTCTAACCTTTTCCCTTAAGAAACAAACTTCTTTTTTTCTGAAACACAAGAAAAAAAATGGTTTAACTTTTTTTATCCCAAATTTGAAAGAAAAGGTGAATTTTACAAAAATGTTTAACTTTATCTCCATCAAATCTTAATTTAAAATTACTACACTCTGTTTTGTTGTTCCACTATGTGTCTCACAGGGAAACCATCTGCTTAATCTCGCTATGAGTTAAGCTTGCATCTCCAAAGAACCAGTGGAGCTTCTTGTGGGGACAAGGTTTACTTTGGTCCAAAAGGAAGAGGTTAAGGTGTATTAACACAGGTCATAAAGACAGTTTCTTTCAGGAGTACATACTAATGAGGCAGCTGCTCTAGCTTTATTAGAATTGCAGACATTACATTACCTCAATCATTTGCCCTTGTAGAAGTGTTATTTTTAATTGGAAGCAACACTTGTGAATTGCCTCATCCAGTTCATTATGAAAGTCCATTGTCACGAACTAGTAGGCAGCATAATGTATTCACAGGGCATTGTGTGCACTCCTGCTTCATGATAGCTCCATCCCTTCTCTCTCTGCAGAGCAGATAGCTTATTGAACACCATACCTGCTCAGATAAAATGATAGGTACGTAAACAATGAGCACAAGGACCCTTATGTGTCACATCAGGGCTGACCCCTTTGCAGGAAAACTGATTATATCTCTTGAAATGCTCTTGAAGATGCTACCTGCCTCTGCCTGCTGATTCTGTATTGAAGAGGAAAGAGGAAACTAATGGGAGGGATTTGAGGAGAAGTGATGAATAGCTATTGAAACGGGACCCAGTCTGCTTGTAAATATACACTCCTCCTATTGCAGATATGGAAGCTAGTTGTTTGTACTCACACAAAGGAGATTTTTTTTGTCCTGTCTGAGAATTCCTCAGTCCTACATACAGCAGTTTTGCAGTGAAGACACATGGTGCTTTTTGATATATGAGGAATGCATCTAACTGTCTTTGTGGTGCTATTTCTGTGGCTAAGCAGACAGGATGTCCAGGTGAAATCAATGCAGACAATGTCCTAAAATTTGAAACCTTGTTTGTACAACTCAGTCTTGAAAGAAATGCCTTGAACCTTAAGGAAAACTTTTAGTGACAGTCAGTGCTCTAGCACCTAGAGGTTGTTTTATATTTTGCAGTCATGCATCCACAAGATGTATTTCCTAGGTCTGCTCCATATTACCCAGCACTGCCAGCCTTCCTGGACCATCAATTAAATATGTAGAGTTCTCTCTCACTTTACAGATTTCAAATTTCATAGTGTTCAATTGCTGAAAAGGAGAAATGTCAGCCTCAAAGATTTCCCCAGAAAAGGCCAGACTGTGAATCACACAGTCATAATGAATCCCACTTAATTTGTTTTCTTTGTACCTTCAGCAGGCCTCCTTCTAAAACCAGAGTATCTCAAACATCACTTACCTCCTGCTCTTGCTGAGGGACCTATTTCAGATGTTAATATAACCAAACAAACATTTATATAGAATGCAAGCTTACAAGTTAATATCCTTGTTTTTATATCCAACCAATTTTCTAACATCATCCTTTGCTGTGCATTTTAAAATTACTTGCCTTGTTCTAAATTCACTTCCATACTTCTTTTTTTTTTACTTTTTTTTTTACTTTTTTTTTTCTTTTTTTTTCCCCATGCCCTTTGGAAGGCTGCCATCTTTATTCCTCTCTTTAGAGTGTGTTCCAGAACCCACTAAGTCACTGGAAATTTCATCAGAGATTGAATTAAGACCTTAAAATCTTTTTGAAAGCTCATCTATCTAGAGAGACTCCTAGCAAAGAAGTAAAGATGGTACCTTGCATTTTTTCTGGGACTTTTATAAAACCGACAGGCAGACATAATGGTATGCATTGTATTGATATGATACATATGCAAATAATACATATATATACACAATACATATGCAAATACAAATATTTTATCATAGCTCATAAAATATATTAATCAGTATCTCTCTTCTTGCTGTTTTTCTTTTTCACCTAACTATTGCACATTCAGAGGATAAATACCTTCTTTATTTTAAGATCCTTCAAATTGTCTATTATACTGGATGCCAAAAAAACAACAAAAAAAAGAAACAAAAAAAAACCCCAAACCCTTAGAAAAACTGATAACTCCAGAGAACTTCCTTCTCTAACACTAGAACCTGAGATGAATCTTCTTTTTTGAAATTCAGATCACTTCCATGGAGTGTGATAGACTGGGGTCAACATCTGTCTGAGATTATAGAATTTCTAAATACCCACACAAATAGGTACTAGAAAGGCAGGTTTCTAAGTTCCTATTATAGCTAATGGAGGTCTCACCTAGATTCCACTGCTAGGACAGAGGCATCTCATTCCATGACAGTTGTCCTCCCTGGCTTCCACCTACCAATTCAATTTAGATCCCATGCACTGTTAGCCTCATGAAGATGCCTCAGGAATCCTAAAGCATTTGAAATGACCAGGTGCAGGTTAGGTGGAACACCCTAAAGATCCTAAAACGGCACCAGGCCTTTACATTTAAGAAAGTTGCTGCATTGAGTGCAAGAGGATCTGTGTGTAGTTCACAAGTGATAAGACTCAGATGGTTCATTATTGCTTTCTTTTCACATCTTAGGTGACTGGAATGCCTTTTCCATCCATCTGTCACTACAGAAAGGCACAGGTTTCCCACAGGTCCTCTGTCCCATTAGCTTGCCTCATAAGGCTGTAGCTAGAGACCTTCTAGTTTAGCATCTAAAAATAACCAGCTAGGGGCTGAGTGGATTCCACACATACCTTACATAGTACTGGGTGGTTACATTTAATCAAATCAATCTGCCCTTTATATTTAAATCTCCTAACTCAGAGCTGAGCCCCATCAGTTGGTTCTTTCTACCTTTCAGAAGGCTAAAATAGAAGAAAATTAATTTCTGCAGTTGTGATAGATTCCTACTCTGGAAATATTACAGAGTACGGATCAAAATAGAATTATTACCTTTGTGTTGTCTTCAAGGTGACTGCAGCTGAAATCCTTACCAGCATGCTAATTTCTGTCAGATCACTCTTGACAGACCACTACTAGACCATTCATGTACCAAAATTAGATGAGATGAACCCCATCTCACAAGTCTATTAAAAAGTCATGCCTACTTGAGGGGTATCCTAATTACCACTTGGAAATATTATGCATGCACTGTCTAATAAATATGCATCAGTAGAACATAGCACAAGTACTCCTTGCGGTGTAGTATTGCTGAATTATTTTAATTGCATTTGCAAACAAATATCTTGGGAAGTGAATGTCTGACAATTGATAGTTAACGTTTTGCATCTAAGATTTTCATGTTGTTATAGTGTGTCCCTAATCAGTATTCCTTACCCAGCACCTTTGCCTGATGACCTAAAAATATTTAACACCTTTTTTTTAAAAAAAAAACCAAAACTAATGGTCTTGTTTAGGCGTGGTTTAAATCAGCCATTGAATCAGCCATCAACCTAAGAGCTAATCTCTTCCAAACACTAGGTTATTTTGTGATGGTAATGAGGAGAGAATAACCTATCATCTGTGTAGTACTAGTATGCAAGTCTTTGCCTTGTATGTGAGTCATTTCTCCGTTACTGGTTGAAAATAGATTTTGAAAGGGACCTGAGAAATTAATTGAGCCTTCTAGGATCCCAGACATACAGAAAACCTAGAGACAGACGGTGAGGCATGTGCATTCCTGATAGTTTTAACTGTTTGGATGCATTATTCTCAAATGCTGACATATTTTCCTGGAAAAAGGTGCAGCAATTTCTGGTCAAGAATGAAGAAAGACATTTATGATCAATATTTACTTGTATACACCCAGAGAGCAATTTTATCCCCCAATAACATGTCCTAGCCTGGGCCCAGACCGGACTGGATCTAGAATTTGACTTCAATTTGTAGACAGCATTTGGTAAACTTCCCCATAACTTTGCCCAGGAAAGGTGGGTTTAATTGTCTATATAATGTCAGTAGGATTAATTTCTGAAAAGCTGGAGAGACTGTCAGGTTTAAGAAGGAAGGGACACATTCTTCTCTGCAGGAACACCTGTCTATTTGAGTCTAGATCAGGCCACCAGTAGGGATGTGCAATGTTATAATCCCAGTTCTTGACCCCAGGCTCCTGTAGGAAGCCCAGAATTTTGTAACGGCAATAAACCCACTAAATGTCAGGAAATATTTTGGATTGCATGTTAGTGGGAGCAGACTATTTAGTCTGTATAGTTGGGTCCCACTATTTAAGGAAGCTTCAAAAACTTGTCCAATTGGACCTTTTAACCAAGTACACTAGTAATTCTTTGCCATTCTTGCTACTCTGTTCTGCTGTGCATCATATATACTGAGGTCTTTCATCTATGAAGAAAATGGAAAATTTAGTTGAATACCGTGTATCATATTTTCCAACCTCGAAGAATTCAATTAGGCTTATACTTAAAAAGAAAAAAAAAAAAAGCTACAAAAAGGCTGGTTATTGAAAATGACTGTCTATTTCTGCAAGTATGTTATATAGAATTTATTAACAGGTTGCCAAGGGCTTCATGAAGCTGATTTTGCTGAGGATGAGAATTATATGCCATCATGTTTGAAATTATTGTGCTGATTGAAATAAACACACAAATACAGATAATTAATATGTGTATTGTTTTTCTTTTATGGAATAATAAAAATATTTTACTTTTTACACTACTTTGCCAAGAAAAAAATATGAACTTTGGTGTCTTTTCTACCACAAAGATGCAAACGTACGTCAACTTTTTTTCCACAAAAGGATAAAATGGCTTCCCTTAACTTTAAATGGTGTATTTGAATTTTGTAATTAGGAAATAAAACAAAATATAATTTAAGATACTAATTAAAACAGCACCTTTTAGGGGAAAAAAAAAATTAAAAGATTTTTTTTTTTTTCAAAGGGATCACCCATAAAATATGTGTTGGGCTTTTATTATTATTACAAACACACCCTAAGAATCAAAAATAATTCTAATAATTCTAATTGTAAGCAAAATTTCAGAAAACTTGAAATGTTTTATGCAGAGATAGAGAACAGTTTCCTAGAGTATTTTTCCTAGTGAATAGAGCCATGGGCAGTAACTCTAGAACACTTTACATCCTACACTAGGGAAGCCCACACCAGAAGACTGTGCCAGTGCCCCACAGCCTGGTTAGAAGAGCTGCTGATAAAAATATATGAGTTGGTTATTTTCACCCAGCCTGTACTGAGGTTCTTGAGGAAAGCCTAGTTCTTATCAGAAAGATAGTTCTAAAATGCATTTTCCTTGTATTTAATTTGTTTTTGTTCAAATTGATGTAAAAGCCATTGGAAAATGTTGAAATGCCCTGTGAATCAGGACTTGAGCTTCTTCCAGCTGTGGTCTAGACTCAGTTCATTTTAGCAGAGTAAAGACAGATTTTAAAATACGCATTTTTGTTTGTAAATATATTAATTTTATATCTAAATATACAACTATTAATTTCTGAATTTTTAAATTTAATAAAACCTGTCTTCTTTAGATATTTGAATAAATAATGTTATCTCTGAACAATGCTACCACTTTTTAATGGTTCTCAACTGATATTAAATGTAACTGAAGGCATGTGAACACACGAAGGCCATTATAACTGCATCTGAACATCTGTTGTTGCACCAGCTTTTGGGTATCATTAATTTCCCACTTACAGATTACAAAACATTACATTAGCTTTAATGGCTCATCAAAATTATGAGAAATTGTAACCATATCTAAGCATATAATGGTTTACACACTCAACAAGGTAACAGAGTAGTATAAAACTTCTGAAGGAGAATGAGATTGATCTCCATATACCTGAAGAGCTCTTTTCACACAGGGAAGAAGAGCATGGAAGAAAGATACTTTAAGTCTTTCTCCTTTAACTGGATTATTTAATTCATTGCCCTCTTAGACTCTGTTTTAAATTAACTGCATTTAACAATGACAAAATAGCCTTCATTAATTTGATTTTCCCAAGTTCAACTTGATCTCTGGGCTGTTAATGAAATCTAAGCAATGTTCGCTATGTAATTTGCACAAAGCTTCCCAAAGTGAAGTCCACCTTACACACTGGTAATGGTGTTGCTCAGGTGAATCCAAGGCACAATTTTTAAAGCCTCCAATGCATAAAACCTTGAACAAAGCATCCTAAGTGCTCATGTATCTACTGACATGTCACATTTGCAACCATACGCACAATTAGCTCTGCACTTGGCTCCATGGTGAGCTATTGAAAAGAGCCACATCTATTTACCATCTTAGATATATGTTGGCACGTATCAACAACTCTGGTATACCACTCCCTTTCAAACTTCTCTGCAGCATGTTTATGTGCCCTGTAATCAGACTAAACAACTTGTCCTGCTTAAGTCTTTGATGGCACATCAGCTCAGCTTGCTCTCAATTTCACTGCAGGTCATCACTCCCTAGAGCATCCAAACTGCGCACAGGCTGCTCCAGCTCTGAGCTCCTAGCAGGAGTGATTCAGCTGGCTCCATTTAACCATGCACAGCTGACAGGACACTTTTCTGTGGGTGATGCTCCAAGCAGTAGGAATATGTTTTGAATTATTGGCTCCAACATATGGCTTCAGTGTCAGGCTGTTAAATCTGGTAAGGCATCGATTAATTATTTCATGAACCTCAAAGTGGAAAAAAGCACAAAGATGAATCATAACTGTGTCTCAAGACCAAAGTGGTCACACAAAGCCTAGAGGAGACGTCAACTGAGTGCTATGCAGTGTGGACATGAGCTAGTCTGCACCATTTGGGACTGGGACTCTCGCCCGGGTGCTACCCACAAAACCGAAATAGGCATATGCAGAAAGGCATCTTCTCAAATAATTTCTGGGGCTTTTCTTTTCATTCTCCTTAATTTTACCAATTTTCTCTCCCTCTGTCTTAAGTTCAGGCAGAAGGACAGCATTTGTCCCTGTGATCATGTAGGGGTGCAGGCTCCTCTCCTGGTTCGCTACTCTATCCATAGCATTTCTGAGTAAGGAAATTACTTAGGGTCTGTTTCTATTTTTTTCAGAGAAACAAGACTTTAAAGATGCTTTTATAAGCAATCAGATTGCACTGACAAAACTTTTCTTAGTTTCTGTAGTTTACTTGTCTCCTCAAAAGGAAAAAAAAAAATAAAATTAAGGCTCCTGAAAATGGCAAACTGCTCAGGTGAAACAGGGCAACTTAAACCCAACATTACAACTGTCTATAGGAAACCCCCAGATGCTCTAGGGAAAAACCACCTGAACACAAAATACATGAGCAAATGCTTTTATTTCCTAATTTAGTTTGGGATTTTTTGACAATTTTGCCTCTTCTCTGTAAGGTCTAAAAGAGAATCACTTTATTATGACTTTTCTGAATGCTTGTGCACCCAGAAACTACTAGGAGAGAGCAATCTGTGAAGGAATCTTTCTTTCTGTTTGTCAAATGTTATATGACCTGTTAGAAAATTAGCCTTGGCACTTGGAAGAGGACCATGGTTCTTCTCACAACAGGATTTGAATTAAATGAAATTGTGTCCCTCTTATGTTATGGCAGATGACTTTCTACCAATGCAAGTTGTTCAAGAAGAAGTGCCTTCTTGGGGATATGGAGAAATTTGGTAGATACTGGGTTTTCTAAGCTAGAACTTAATGGGGAAAGTTAGTGAAAACCAGGGGCTTCTTTAGAAATTCCCGGCAGAATTTCTTATCACTCACTCACATTGCTCAGATCAGCCAGAGTATGAAAGTTTGTATGAACTTAATCTTCCTCATTCCCCTCATTCCTTCTTCTCTGAGATTTGTTCTCCTCCTCCCCAGAGGTGCAGAACACTGGTAAAAAGAAACCAGCTATTTCTAATACAGGCATGAAACACTAAACTTGTTTATTGAGGTTTTTGTGGGTTTGGGGTTTTTTGTTTGTTTTTTTAATGTTCGTGATTGGGTTTTTTTGTGGGAGTAAGAGGGGTGGCTTTTGTTTTCAGTTCATCAAAATGGATCAACTTTCTGTTTATCTTGTATTAATTTACTTATTTCTGGCTGCCTAGGAGGTGAGGCTGAGTGAGTGTGCCAGGAAGAAGAAAAAAATGTAGTTGAATGGAATTTCTTTTGACAAAATTTATCTTTAAAAACAAGTTACCATTGTGTGTTTTAGTATTGTATTTACTGACCTAGACACAAAACTCTGTGAGAAACTATTCCCTTCCTCTAGCATATGTGCTAGTCACACACATACACACACACAAAATTTTTTCAGCTGGCATCACTTCCTCCTATTTTTTAGAGTAAGAATCAGGGTGATTGCTTATCAAAGATTCTTAGATAGAATCTGAGCACCTTGCAGTCCAGGATGGATTTATCTGCACAACCCACTGTGAAACCATGGAGTGTTATTATCTCTCCTTTTTTCTCTGTTAAGGGAAAGAAAGAGCCCACCTCAACAGAACATGTTGTGGTAACTGGCTTTGAGCTCTTTTTCTCTCTGTTGACTCATAAAGGCAACTAAAGAGCCAGATGAAATTAGCTACCTAACTTCTGGAGGGATAAAATTACATGACATTACTCCCATTCACTGTTACTTGTATAATATCATATAGGAAGACTCTAATAAACTCTGATTTCCTGTGTCATAGGTTAATGATTTAGTTACTAAAATACCTTCATTCTTTGTTTAGTCTCTGACCTTGGCTAGGATTTCTGGCTATTAGCACATTATAAATATTAAGCATCAGCAATACCTTTTTTTGTGTTGAAAAATCCTATAGGCCTTTCAAAAGGTATTTGGCAGATAATAAAAACTGGGCCAGCAGAAGCTCTTGGCAACACAGTAAGGCGAATCTGCCTCCGTAGGTTCATAGGATCAGAGGATGATTCAGGTTGGAAGGGACCGCCAGTTCAAGAGAGATACGGAACTTCTGGAGAGAGTCCAGTGGAGGATACGAAGATGATTAAGGGGCTGGAGCATCTTTCTCACGAGGAAAGACTGAGAGAGCTGGGTCAGTTTAGCCTGGAGAAGAGAAGACTGAGAGGGGACCTTATTAATGTTTATAAATATCTAAAGGGCGGGTGTCAAGAGGATGGGACCAGACTCTTTTCAGTGGTGCCCAGTAACAGGACAAGGGGCAATGGGCAAAAGTAAAAACACAGGAGATTCCACTTAAACATGAGAAAAAATTCTTTACTGTGAGGATGCCAGAGCACTGGGACAGGCTGCCCAGAGAGGTTGTGGAATCTCCTTCTCTGGAGATATTCAAAACTTACTTGGATGCAGTCCTGTGCAACTTGCTCTGGGTGAAGCCGCTTTGGCAGGGGAGTTGGACTAGATGATTTTTAGAGATCCCTTCCAACCCCTACCATTCTGTGATTCTGTGACCTCAGGAGATCTCTATCCCAACCTGATGCTCAAAGCAGGGTCAGCTGTGGGTCAGACAGGATCGTTCAGGGATTTATTCAGTTTGGTCTTGAAAACCTCCAAGGATGGAGACTGCATGATTCAGTTCAGATATTGTGACCAGTAGCAATCACTGGCTCTTTACAGACAAAATAAACACCTCAAAACAGACAAAGAAAAAGCTGTGTCAGAAACGGCACAACTAACTAACTCCATTTGCACGATGACTTGTGTCCTCTGTCCCCTAAACCCTCCCTGGTCCAAGAGTCCCACCTCTCTTCTCATTTCCATGGTAGACTGGAGGTGGTCAGAACTGGAGAGGGGCTAATGCAGCCATCGGTATGCAGGTTGGTTCCTCTACGTGCTCGTGGCTCGGTCAACTGCTGCCAGGTACTACCTGTAATGTCTGAGTCATTTTCCTCTGTCTCACTGAGCTCTAATTTAAATCTTTCTATTCTACTCAGCTTCCAATTTCTGCACAACTTTAGGAATATAATATATTTCAGACCTCTAGCCTTCTGCAAAATTTGTTTGAAATTGGTCAGTAGATTCAAAAGTTAGGAAGAAGCCAAGAGACTGTTAGATAGACCACAGGAATACATAAAGCTTCCTTCCTTTAGGAAAAAAGTCTGAAAAGCCAATTATTGTATGATTTCTGTACAGGACTCCAGAACCTTGAAGCTGAAAAAAATTCAGAAAGCAGAATGTTTCCTCAAACTAAGCAAACACTCAAAATTTTTGGCATTAAAATGGCATTATTTCCATTGCAAATTTGCTTCTCAGTGACATGGAAGTTGTCTCAGTTTCCGCTGTTATGCAAAGATGTTAATCCTACTTTAAATGTCTGCAGGCTTTTTAATCGAGCATCCCCAGTGTGCTTGCAATAATTAAGTATACCACGTAATGCTCCAATGAGCAAAGTATGATTTGTGGGGATAGGTAATATCTTTTATTATACTGATACAGTTGGGGATAAATCAAACAAGCTTTCAGGCACACAAGCTTTTTTTTTTCAGGTTATTCACATAGTTTGACAGTGGCTGTGTGCCTCACACCTTTCCAAAATAATTGCCTTAGACTGAGTAATGTGTTAATACTCTGATGAAATTGGGGGGTATTGCATATCAAACACAGATCAACCACCACTTCCAGGTGCCAGGGTAGTTTCCATCAAATAATACATGGAATTTCAGATTTTTTTTCTTTCCCCTGCAAACTAATATGCAACTAAGGACCCCAGTTAATACCCAGGCCCTTCCTCATGGTTCAAGACTGTTATGCTGAAAGATAGGAAAGGCAGACTGAAAGCAATGCAGCATTAAGTGGCAGAAATCCTGGAAAAAAAATACGTACAGCCCTCTGTTCTTCAGGCTTCCCACTGCTCTAATGATGCAAAGATCACTGCTGTGGACAATACGAAACTGCAGACAATATGTAAGCTTGAGTTGGAAATTACAGGTCTATTGAAGATATCTAATCGGTTTAAAAAGAAGCCACAGGCTTTCCAGCTGAGTTGGGCAGAACTGGTTTGCCTGCACTGCAAAGGAAAAAAGAGAGGGAGAATAATGCAAGCATTAATCTATCAGAGTTTAAAGAGAACATGAAAAATTCTGAGACTTATGATGATCAAAAATATCTAAATGATTGAAAATATTTCAACTGGTTTCAAATATTTTGTCTTAATTTTGATTCCTGTGTTTTGTATCTCTAAGAAAAGGAAAACTATCTTAACTAGCTTGAATTTTTAGTAACAGTCCTGAACCCAAAACTGAGATTAAACACCTCGAGAGCTGTGGGGATGAGGTGACATACTATAATCAGCTGAATGCTGCTTGTACTTCCAGTGGTCATTCCCTGTCCAAATTATTGGTGTGTCTGGACAGATATTCAAGCTACAGTTGACAGACAATGGCCCCCTTCATTAGAAACCAGGGCAGAAGAACGACATGATACAGTCCCGGGTTTTAGCCTGACAATGTTATGATATGTGACCAGTGATCCATAACTGCTTCACACCCAGTGTCTTAGAAACTGAATAAGGGACAAGTCACTGTTCTGCTCATGAAAGGTTCTTGTGTCTCCCTTACACCTATCCTGTCTCCATATTTCCTTTTTTTTCCTGATCTGAACTTACTGTGCTTATGAATTCATGTCCCTTTGTGATCACCTCTGGTGGCCTGAGGTAAGAAGGGAGATGTCATGAAGGACAGAGAAGTCAAATGACTGGAGGAAGAGACAAATGAGATCTCTTCTTGGTGGCCATGCCAGCTGAAGAAATATGACGTTAGTTCTCAGCAAGTACTGGAGCCTACAGACTCACAAAGTCTGTTGCTGAGCTGATCTGGAGTTTGTTCTGCAGTTAGTGAGCATGGACCACCATCGGACTTCCTGATACTCAACATACTCCTGGCTCTTCCAGTGCACAGTGGTCTAGAGGTCCTGGAATGGGCTGTGTGCTCCTGCTTTTGACAGACGGTAGCTTGTAGGTCTATGCCCTGCCTTTGCACGGCGAATGTTAAGTGAAGGTCAACTCATATGACTAACTGTGCTTTCTTTCAGACAAAACGTTAGGTTGGGAGGAGCCATTTCATGGACAAGGTGTCACTCCACAGACTGTCGTAGTCCATCAGGTACTGCTTTATAGCATGGGCTCTGGTGGCAATAGCTCCCCATGTTAGAACTGGCTGTTTGGGTGTTTTCTCTCTATTCTCATGTAGCAGTCCAGCCTCTCCTCTCTTTCCCCAGGCTGTAGCTGTCTTGCTCCTCAAGCAATCAACACAAAGTGCAGAGATCTAATCTCAACCCTGAGGTCTTGGTACACTGACATAAACCACAGTCTGCAAATCCAAACTAGCTACAGACTCAGATGTGCCAGGTATGGGGCAACAGTACTGTGAACATCTGAGAACAACCTAACTGCAGCATCTAAAGGCAGCCTAAATATAGCAATTTATCCCAATAGACCAACTTACTCATGGTTAGTACCAGGCTTTTGAACTTGGCAAAGGCACCTAAATCACTTTCTTACTTATGAAATATTTATCCTTCGAAATCACAATGATCCTTTCAGTCTTATTCTCTGAAAGATGTTATTGGAAGTTCCAGCTCCAGGCTGAGCTGAGGGGAGTGAGCATGGTGTTAGCAGTTGGCAGGATAGGTGCCTGCATATCTCATTTGTTGTGAACAGTTGGTGACATGGTGTTATATGAATAGTCTCATTTTACAGTGTGTCACAGAATGGTTTGGATTTTACCGTGAGAAAGAAGTTAGTCTACATCCTGTAGGAATTGACTGGTCAGATTTCTCGTTATAAAAATAAGAGGCCTCCTCTGAAAGATCACTTCATCTAGATGTTTGAATAGATTACAGCTGAATGAATGGAAAGAAAGAGCTGTGCACACTACAGTGATACAGAAACTTAATAGGTAGGTGGAGCACAAAATAGCAGTAACAAAAAGAGAGAACTTTCTCAGTACTTTTTACCATTGCAGAGTGATTTCCTGTCTTAGTCAAATACTCACAAGCTGTGCACAGAAACACGTCTTTGCACTGACACCTAGAGAGATCTATAACCTTCCTTTCACATGTTGGAATGTTTTGTCACAGCAATTTGAATATTTAGTAGAGAAAATGCTGCAATCACAGCACCTCTTCCAGATTGTTTCCTGCTGCAGTGAACTCCAGACCATAACATTCCTGCCTGTTACAAGTCTCATAGTACAGCCTTTCAGATCTTGTTTCTTGGGCTTTTTTATTTGGTTACAGAGCAGCCACATGTTTCAGATACGGTTGTACTCTGAAAGGAGATATTTTAAAATGACATAATGAATTCCATGTGGTTTAATGATGCTAAATTGGATTCGGTGCATTTATAAATGAAATGGACAGTTTTATACTTGAAAGGTTGAAGATTTAGCCTGGCATATGAAAGCTAAACTACATTTTGTCATCTTCACGTGAAGAGGGTTGCAACAATCTAATCTCTATGTCCATGGTTTGTACAGGAAGATAAGGTGGGTTTCATTTCACCTGCAGTAACAGGGAGTATGGTAACTCGGAAACATTTTTGAAGAAAAGGAGGTAAGCACTTACAAAAGTTGGCTTAAGAGGGTGTCTCCATTGCTGTAGGGTTTTAGGAACAAGGTAATCAAACATCTGGAAGGAAAAATTGAGGTGTTGGCCACAGTGTAGCACATCAGGGAAATGAGGTAAATGATCTCTTGCATGGTGTCCCATCTGGCCTCATTCTCTGTCATATGGGTTATTAATAATAAAGACTCTGCAGCCATAATAAAGATCCTCCTTTAGAAAAAACCTATAATAAAGCCAAAACCACACCCAGGGTTACCGTTGTACCTTCAGACCGTACCATCAGTTTCACACTTTTAGCTTTCAAGGTTGAGTACCAAGTAGCCACTTCTTTCTTGAATTGGCACTGTGTTTCCTGGTACGTCTCCACATCATTCTAGGTAGGATTTTTCTTCAAAAATGCTTATTCCCCACTTGTGCTCTGATTTTTGTTATACAGCTTGGAGCATAAAGCAGTCTCTGCTTCCTGTTTCACCCTTGTTATGTATTTACTTCCTTACACTAAGAAGAAACAAAGCCTTTCCAACAGAGTAACCTTGTAGGTAAAACCAAAAAAGTGGAACAATGAAAGTTTTATGGGAATGTGCTCAGTAACATAGCACCTATCAAGTAGTGCACAGAAAACTCTGTGAGAAAAACACCTACTAAACTGCATGCTAGATATACCCTAAGAATATCCTATATTCTTATAGGATATGCCTTATATGCCCTGTAGTATAATAGGGCATTGGAATAATGCTGAGAGGAGCATAGATGTCCTCTTCAACCACTGGCCTCCAAAATCCAACTCAAACATGCTCCAGGTTAGAGGAAACCCTGCCCTTCAGCTGCATCTTTGCACTCTGAAAAGTCTACTCGTTCCTTCTTGGGCCACACTGGCTGAAGTCTCTGTCCTGAAGCCTGCACTCCTCTCCCTGTGCTCCTTAAATTTTGCTTTTTCTCCCTTTGATAATATTTCCCACCCAAGATTACCCATAAGAGTTTCAATTTCATGTACCTTAGTTATAGTGAAAATACAATGGGGGAGGATCTCAAGGTCCCCACTGAGGGTTTGGTACCCAGCTCCCATGGGAAATCAGTAGGAACAGGAATGTTAATATACTTTGTTACTATACTTTTGACCTTTCAGAATCTTTTTATTCTGTCTTGGTCCTCATAACTATATTGAAACTCATCAAGTACACAGTGAAGTTCAAAGGAAAAACTTTGTCTATCTTGGAACCTTATCAGTGCACAGCAACATGAATTGGCAGAATATGTTCCAAACTCTTTAAATATCCAACCATTATATTTGACCTGATGAGTCTCTGTGCAATGAATTTGACAGTCTAAGCTAACTTATATGAAAAGAGGGATTTTTACATTTTATAATTTGTCATTATTTTCATTTAATTGACTGGCCCTGTTCTCATATTAGGGGACACATTACAAACCTGTCTTCCAGGAGAACATCAACTCTTGCTGACATTCCAGTCACAGGCTGTTAGACTTTAACAGGAATATGAAAATGTTGGTGCTGTGTCTTCACACTGAACCTGATAACTGATTTTCTTGACTCCTGCAACACGTTAAATGGATTACTTTTAATTTAATTTTCTCTCCTACTGAAATCAGTGTGAGATTTTTTGTCATTGTCAATGATAGCGCAATCAGACACCAATAGTACAAGACAATGTATAGAAAGATATTGTGCAGACAGTAAATTGATGACATTTTTTATGACCTGTACAGGAACTTAACCGGCACTACCCACTGAAGTGTTGGTCATGAGTCAGGATTTTCCAGTACACTGGCCCAAAATGTTCTAATAGAGGGAAAATAATTAAACTCCAAAACAGTTTATTGTCTACTGCTGTGAAATATGACCCTAATACAGCAAATAAGAACTTGGCTATAAAAAAGTGTGAATTTCATACTTTAAAAAAAAAAAAAAAAAAAAAGAAGGAACACTGGAGTTAATGTGTATTATGGTGTCACTAGCCTGAGAACTTTGGGTGGCATTTCTAAGTTACGTTGGCCTCTTTCAGTGATAGAGGCATATATGCTCAGATAATTTCTTGGCACTCTCTGTGTTGTGCAAAATATTTGGCCCATGACAATTAATCCACTCCAAGAAATGATGTCAGGAAATAAGTAACATCTAATAAGATGGAAGATATTTTCGAGCAGAGTTTTTTATAACCCCACTGCCAGGAATGGGCACTTTTGGTTCCTTCCCTCTGCCCTACATTGAAGGATTGATATTATTTATTTTCTTAAACTAAAAGTTCAAGACCATTAAGGAACTGCAGTTCATCTTGAAGATGAATTGCAAACCAACTGTGCAGTATTTCACATTAATGATCCGGTGCATACTGCACAGCATGCAGAGAAGCAGGATACCAGTTCTGTCTTTGCTAAACACAGCAAAACAGTGCAATCTAGAATCCAATTAGCATTGTTAGAAAAGTACAATGATTTCAGTTGTTTAAACTCTAAGCTTTAATCAAGAACAGCTTTAATCAAGAAATATAAACCTTTCCAGGCTGCAACTGAGCTATACACAAATCACAACCTGAAGGCTTACCAGTCAGTTTGAAGTTACAGGTCCTCTGTGAACACTTACCCAATGAACTAGCGAACATATAAAACTTCTGTTATTTGAATTTTACAGGACACTACATCTGTCACTAGTTAGTTTCATTTTCCAGGAAAAGGTAACTACTAGGAATTTTTTCAGCCTTTAATGAATTATCTATGAGTTATTAATGTGCATCCAATGTGGATTACAACATCATGTGTAACAAGCTGAAATCTGGCTTTTAAATGATCAGTGGTTAACAAATCGCTTTTAAGCTAATTAATGAGAGCTAAGGAAAGGACTGTTTCTTGCCTTGTATCTGGAAGGAGGTAGGATGAAATAGGCTGCAGAATATATCTTCATGCCAGGGACAGAACTTTAACTGCTAAAGTAAAATAATAATGTCCAGAGACTCAAGAAATGCCTTTACAGTGTGATCATATTGATGATGAGGTCATACTTGTGTTTTTCTTCTGTTTTGTTTCCAATTAAAAAGAGCTAACAACATACACAAAATTTTAAGATAAAGTGAGAGAAGTATCTTACTCTTAAAAAAAATATATAGACAAAGGGAAATACACAGTTTTTCTATAGTTTTCTTTCTGAATTAAACTGTTATTTCTAACAGGAAATGCATCTGTAAAGCATCACGCAGTCCTTTGTTGTGCACATGTGGTTAGAAGGTCATATAACAATACTTAGTCTGTAGACTGCTCAAAAGAACGAATGCAAAGAGGTAAGTCTTGTGGATTTTTCTGTCCTTAAGGCAAAGGAAAGAGGGGAAAGCAGGTTTCCTGTTAGGTGCCCCATATGCTTGTATTCCCATTTCTTGAAGTTCACTGAGAGCTCAGATGCAACAGTCTGCCAAGAATAACAGCATGACTCTCATACAACTTTTTCTAAGGGCATTAAAAGGCAAAAGAGTTATTCTTGGCTTTACAACACAATTGCTTGTTAGTACTAGTAACATACAGCAGGCAAGGCAGACAACCAGATATCTGAGATTATTCCCTATTATTAACATCAACTTCTTCCTTTTTGAAATTCATCTTAGGCTTTCAGTAGCAATTTTCTCTCAGAATACAGTGAGAAAATCCCTGAGTCCTTCAGATGTACACGGTCATTTTCTAAGCAGGAGTGTTAACTGGGACTCAGTTAGAAACCAGCTGTCCCTCAAAAAGAAGAGTTGCTTATGAAGTGGTTGATACGTGGTATTTTCCACTACTGTTTAATCAGATCATGCTATTTGCTCTGCAGAGAGTTTGTCCCTTATACACCTCAGCCATTTGGCAGCTGATGGTGCTATTCCTGTACAGAGAATGATTTAAAGGGAAAGTAGAAAGTTAAAACATCTTTAAAGAAAAAGAAGAAAACACTTTCTTCTGAGAAGTTTGCAGAAGAATATAATAGAGTCTGCAATCACTAGATTGTGTGGAAAACATAACTAAAATGAAATAATTGTTTCTTTCTACAAGTCATTCTCTAGTGTCTGCATTGATTGCTGCTTTTGTCACACTACTTTAGCTTCAACAGGTTTGTTTTTCAGTGATTAAATCTCATAGCCCTTTCATTTGATGCTGCTAAGGTGCTAGGAAACCCAAGGACTGTTCTGTAACAGCTTTTGTACATTCATTAGCAGTGGCCTGCATCCCTCCTTGATATGACCCTGACTATATCCTCCCTCCCAATCTTCTTAATACTCCTCTTACCTGACATGCCCAGCATCTATGATGCAAAGAACACAAAGGATTTACAACCTTTCTGAACATGGCTCTCCTACAGGAGGAAACTTATCATCATCATCAGGCCAACTGAAATTCCCTGAATGCCTTAACCAAACCAGAGAGGTCTATTCTATTTGAAGCCCTGCAAAAAGATATTTAGAGTACTTGCAGCACTGCAAGTATCCCAGGAAAGCAGTACCACATGTGTTGCTGGTATTTGTTCATGGTATTTATTCTGCAGAAAACTTAATGTTTAGACTCTTTCTCTTCTGTATGCACTTGCACAACCTCCCCTCCACTCCCCTTGGGATACATGAAGGGTAGATGCAAAACCAGAGGGCACCTGAGCCTACGCCAAAGCAGGAACAGGAGAATTATTCAGAGTCCAACCATGATCACCCACTTATCACCTGGGGAACCATCACTCTTCACAAACCAAGCCAACTGTAAACTGCTCCTGACAGTTTTAATTTCTCCAAGGAATGTCTTTATTGGATAGTCTCTCCATATCTCCTGTTGACTTTTATGAAGGGCAACATACTTCTGTCTTTTTGTCATAAGGTGGGAAGCTCAGAGAGTATAATGGGGGGACAAAACCATTCAAATAAAGAAAACATAAAGATCCTTTTGTAGATAATTAGTTTCCTCAATTAAAAAAAAAAAGAGAAAAAATGAAAAAGGAAGAAAAAGGAAAAAGAAAAGAAAAAAAAGAAAAAAAAGACAAAGAAAAAGTCAAAGAAAAAGAAAAAGTCAAAGAAAAAGACAAAGACAAAGACAAAGAAAAAGACAAAGACAAAGACAAAGAAAAAGACAAAGAAAAAGACAAAGAAAAAGAAAAAGAAAAAGACAAAGAAAAAGAAAAAGACAAAGAAAAAGAAAAAGACAAAGAAAAAGAAAAAGAAAAAGAAAAAGAAAAAGAAAAAGAAAAAGAAAAAGAAAAAGAAAAAGACAAAGAAAAAGAAAAAGACAAAGAAAAAGAAAAAGAAAAAGAAAAAGAAAAAGAAAAAGAAAAAGAAAAAGAAAAAGAAAAAGAAAAAGAAAAAGACAAAGAAAAAGAAAAAGAAAAAGACAAAGAAAAAGAAAAAGACAAAGAAAAAGAAAAAGACAAAGAAAAAGAAAAAGAAAAAGAAAAAGAAAAAGAAAAGACAAGGACAATCCCAACAAAAAACACACTTGAAGCAACTGTGCAGTAGAACAGTACAATCCCCATTTTCACTTCACTGGACTTCCTAGATATAGACTGGGGATGAAGCTGACACTCAAAACGCAGATATTGAAACAGGGAACATGCCGTAGGAGTTGCTCTACAGAACAAAGCAAGAAGGAGGTGTCATCTCCATAAAAGTTTGCTTGATTTGGAAGAGATACGTGGAACAGATTTTGGTAACCAGAATGAAGATATGTAGAGCCTAAAATTGTACACAGTCTGGAAAACATGTCCATCCTGCCACAGGGAAATAAAGGTACCACCAAGGGAGTGTACTACATCAAAAATTTTAATGGACCAGTAGTCTAATTCTTCACAGGCTTCAGTTAGCTATTTAAGACATGACAATGATTATGCTCCCTGTCTCCCAGCCTTTTGTCTTGTTCATCTTTGGGGTCAAGTATTGTCCTCTTCATTCTTGTTTACTTACCTCATCAGCTCTTGTTTCTTCTGGGGAGCTCAAGAAAATCTGTTTTACATGGGAAAGGTATTAACTCTGAACAAAACATGACCATGATCTTTTGCTGTGGAAGGGAAGATTTTTCTTTCTGCAGGCAAAGGTCCATTTATGTACTAGCCATACACTTACAGAGCAGGAAGAGAACATCGTGAGGAGTGGAGCTCATTTCTTGTTATTCAGTTCTGCAGCTCTGCTCCTCTCCCAGACATACCTGCCAACTACATACTTCAAAAGGAGGGGTTGCATTTTGCGAGGTCCTCTTTTTAGATCATGAATAAACTCTTATTTTACAATTTCACAGATGTTTACTCTGGAGACTAAATGTTCTAGAAATGTAAAGGTCCAAGAAAATATTGGAGGTCAAAATGAGATAAGTGGGTAGGACTCAAGTTTAAGTTCAACTTGCCTTCCTTCAGCAGAATCAAGAGATGTAATGGAGGAAAAATGGAAAATGCAGAGGAACTTTCTTCAAGTCGTGAACAAAGGAGTAAAACCAGAACAATTCTTAATTCCACATTTTCTGTTGAAGAAGTCTATTGTAAGGCTTTAACTAGTATAAGTAGTTTACATGTTTAAGTATATATGGAGCTATAACCTCTGTGGGTTTTTAGATGCTTCAGTGAAAGATGGGCTGGAAGAGATTGAAGATAAGACAAGTAGGAACACAAAACTGGTTGTGACACAAGTTGTTACACACTTAGTATTGACTTCTCTGTCAGATTAAATCTGCTACACAGCAGAGGCAACAACTATCCTGTCACACTGCATATTTCTAACTGAACAAAAACCCTGCCAGTAAGTTGATACTTGCTGCTGCAATTCTGGGATCATCGAAAGAATAGCAGGATAATTTGTGAAGTTGAAGCTGCTCTTCACAGCATCCGCTTGATCTCGGATGTGAAGAAAATCCAGTCATCAGTCTGGACTCCATGACCTTCGTGTAGGTTTGGAATTTGCAAAATAGTTAATCCATCCACAGACTGTGCGCTTGCCTTTTTACAACAAATGTCTCCATCAGGAAATTCTATAGGTACTCTATGATGTAAGCACCATTTGCTTTCTGGTCCTGTGAATACAGCTG
Organism: Antrostomus carolinensis; assembly: GCF_000700745.2. NCBI lineage: Eukaryota > Metazoa > Chordata > Aves > Caprimulgiformes > Caprimulgidae > Antrostomus > Antrostomus carolinensis. The sequence continues at coordinate 80,480 of NW_010314068.1, forward strand.
ATTGAATGAACCTTTAAATATCTTACCTAAATCTGCTGCAGTCCCTTGGAGACAGTCCATGAATTTTAATGGTGTTGGATTAGCTCCTAAGGGACTGATTTCCAAAACAGTAAAAGATGCAGTGCTGATTTGTGTGGGAAACAGGCTTCCCAGGTGAATGAGTACTATTTTGTTATATGACCCGAGGTCTTTATACAACATTGATCAGTGGTGACCAGATGGTTTTAGTAGGCTAGAAGAGGGGACTACAATCTCCCTTGTCTTGCCAACTGTAATCACAGATAGGGTTTTCCAACCTGATTTTCATGACATCTTGGACCAAAGCCTGCAATCCTTGCCTAGTTAACATTCAGTCAGTCTTCCCACTGAAATCAGAGAAAGATTAGATAAGAAAATACAAAGTCAGGGTAGAGAGTCAATTGCCTTTTAACCACATTTTCTTATTGAAATCAGCTCCACACTTCTCTTATGTGACAGATGGTGTTTGGGACTCGTGTCAGCACACAGCAGGAAAGACAACTGGAAATTTGCACGGTGTGTTCCTGTCTTCCTCAACCCTTCATGCATGGGGGACAGATGTGTTTTCAACTGAGCTGAAACTGAGTCCTGTACCAAAGAAAGGCGATACAGTCCTAGGTACAGGCTGCAGGATTTCACCTCTCCATCCCCTTTCAACTATTAAAAGTTTTGTGAACACATCACCTGTTAGAATTGGGCAGATGGCAGATTTTACTATTTCAGTTTGTCTTATATTTCATTATCCCCTTAACTTTTTAATTTGACTGCTCTAATAAAACAAATTTTATGAATCTTGTTTTTCTGCTGGGTAGGCAAACATCACAGATATCAAAAATGTAATACAGAGGCAAATACTCAAGATCATCAAGACATTTTGTATCCATAGTGATTCATTTATAATGCATTAAAGTTATTGCTTTAGGCTAGTTTAACTGTTCAAACACATTAGGAAGAGTGCTTCAGATATCTCCTTCTTGGGAACAGAGAGACATTTCAGAAAGTTATGTGTTCAGGGAGCTTAAAAAGTAAAATATGTTGTCATGAATGGTTTTAATAGGTGATCTGAGATTTAGGCATCCTGGAGGCAAAGCTAATTTAGTCTTCCAACCATTTCACCATAATTAGTGCTCAAATTTATTGAAAAAAGTATGAAAAATAATTTTGAGGGGCACATATTTTACTAAAGCTAGTGTTTATAATTTTCCTAAAAGACAAAACAAAACAAAACAAAACCAACAACAAAAAAATGAACCACTAAATCCTGGTGGAGACAAGGAATAAATCTTTGCCTTTGTGTCCTCTGAAAAAGGAAAACTGTTTTGTAGTAATTTTTGCTCCTTTCTTTTGGTTGCAATGTTTATTAACAGGCTAGGAACCTTAATGGACCCAGGTAAAGCTTAATAATATCTGACAAGTTGTTCACAGCAAAACTGGTTAATGTCACCTTTGCTTAGCTCAGATGTTTCAACTTTGCTTGCCCCTTAGCCCATCATGTCAAAGAGGTAACAATAAATGCTCGGGAAAGAAAAATTAACTTTATTTCTGTGTTCAAATGGAAGAAAACAATATAATAAGCAAAACCAATCAATTTTGTATACTCTGTCTAAAGCAGAAGGTCTTCTTTTTTCCAGCAAAACTCCATATTGGACAGACAACCTAATCCCACAGCATTTACTCCAGGAAAACTGTCCAGGGGGCTGGAGATCCCTAATACACAGGAAAAGTCATGTAAAATTATCTCTTCTAAATGATACTGGAAAGCTTCTGCAGGTTCAGTGAATCCCACTATTTCTGACACACAGGATTCCCTGACAGATGTGTAAGGAAATTGCAATTAAAAACAGTAAAAAATGACCCAATTACTAATGTTAACTGTGTTACCTTCAAAGATGAGAAGGGGGAAGACGGAAAAGAGAAAAACAGTGAATAAACAAGAGACAAATTGAAATTTAGCTTAATTTTTTTGTGCCTGTTTTTGTGGGGAGATCTTCCAAAGGAAGTTGTCCTACTGAAAATTAGTCCCTATTTTATCCCATGGTGTATTGTAAACAATTGAAACAGATTGTAAGGCAACCAAAATTATGTAGTAAAGAGCATATTAGATATTCTGTGTTTACCATGCATGATTTCAATATTAATAAACGGCAAAAGTAAGTAATTTCTATGATAATTAAGTAATTCTAGCAAAGTGGAAAATAAAAATAGCAAAAAAGTCAGGTGCACCCCAAAAGAAGGCATCCTAAGATTACCACAGATTTAAAATCTGTGTAAAAAAATATTTTTCTTTAGTTGCCAGAATTACATTGTTTCCCTTTGCAGGAAAACACAATCTAAATAAATAGGCTGTGAGGTTCAACCCGAGACAGCATCATCTTCAATCAAAAGAATATTTCATCTAATTACAGGAAAAACATAAATAAAATTCCTGTCCAATCTTACATTGCATTTCCAGCAATACAGTACAAATACTATGTAATAACTGTGAAGCTTATTTCCTCCAGATTTTGATGTGTGGTTGTTTTCTCACATATCTTACACCTGGAGTTGGGCTGAGCAGGGATCTGAGGTTGTGATGATGAGATAAAATTCATGAGGAAGCAAAGGCCTTTTTCCATTTAGAGGCTTTTATAACCTCTTTCCAATATCATCGTGGAAAGAGAAAAGCTTAACTTTTGGAGCTTTGTCACATTTGTGACATGTTCATTGGTTGAATTATTTCCCAGCTCATTTAACTAACTGCTTTATATGAATTAATAACACATACATATTAGAGCTGGAATCTAGCTTTTGCTTCTGTGGCAGGAATTTCTCAGATTTTTTTTATTATTTATTTATTTATTTTTTACCTAACCCACTTTTCTGAGGTAACTCTTCTGTTTTCTTAGGGGATTGTAGAAGGTAAGACTCTGTTTCAAATAGGTCAAATACCTCTATTCTCTCTATGACTATTTTTAAACTTGCTTCTTTACAATTTTATGTAAGTAGCTCTTGAAGATTATATGACTTTGTACCGGAGGATTTATTTTCTGAAGTTGTGTCTGTAACCAAGAAAAGTTACCAAATTAATATCCATGTTTACTCCCAAAGCAGTTACATGAGTAACTCCTTATAGCATTTTATGATTGTGCCATATGTGTATACAGTTATTAAATATTCAGTTAAATAACAGGAAATGAAGATATATTGCACTTCCAAGGACAAGGCTCAGAAAAGTAGAGTCTAATTCTCAAAGATTGCTAAATTTCCCTTCTCTGTGAGGACACATAACATGATGGAATTAACCAACCCAAAAGAACCCTTCTTTATGACTCTCTGAGTGTAAAGGCTTAAACTTTTAAAAATAAAAGTATTTTTAATAAGACTTTTAGGCGTTTACACTGTGCCAAGAAATGAGCCGGCACTAGGTTCTCAGCTTCCAATTGTCTGCTTCCAGCACCCACGCTCATTTGTCCTGAACCAGCTGCACGTTGCAGATGATAAGAAAAGGGAAAAGGAGCAGTTTTATGACTTGTTTTTATGGCTAGTGACAATATTCATTATGTAGAAATCCCTCTGAAACATCCTCAGTAAACTGTCCATAAATATTTTTATTTTCTTAGGTAGCAATTTTCCAAAACAATTTTTTCCCTCCAAAGTAAGATATCTGTGTTATCTTCTGTCTGTCCATGAAATTTGTCTTGTTCTTCAAGTTTGCTTGCCTCCTGAAGAAATATGTTGGGATTTATGATCTGACATTTGCAGTCTATTTGCAACCTTGAAACTAACACTTTCTGTTAAAGATTTTTGTATAAACCACAAACCACAAAAAACTATTATGTGCATTTTTCAAAACAGGTAATGAAAAAATTAGTAAACATTGTTAGAGCAGAGTCAGTTTCCATAAAAACTGCTTTTTAGAGTCTTTCCTTCTGTAATAAATACTATTTTATGACCAAATAAATGTTACCCTTCTAGTCATTTGGATTGCTCTTGTGAGATAACAAGTTGAAAATTTCTAGAATATCTCAAGCGTTAACGAAACAAGCAACAAAACCTTATTTTGCAGATACTTAAAACCTTATTTTGCAGATACTTAAAACCTTATTTTATAGTTAGTTAATTTTTAATTATTATATATATATATATAATTTGTTTTTTCCACTTGTGGTGCATTGACCCTGGCTGGATGCCAGGTGCACAGCAAGGATCTCTATCACTCCCCCTCCTCAACTGGACAGAGGGAGAAAAAAATACGTTGTCACTCCTCTCTCCAGCTTCTGTTGTTGCCCTGCAGGTCCTTTTTTTCCCCTACTTGAGGTTTTGGCAGCGGGGAAGCTACAGGGTTGGCTTTTGTGAGAAACTGCGAGAAGCTTCCAACTTGTCCAACAGAGCCAATGCCAGCTGGCTCCAAGACAAACCCACTGCTGGCCAAGGCTGAGTCCACCAGCAATGGTGGTAGTGGCTCTGGGATAAAATACTTAAGACGAAGAAAAAATCTGTTGCACAACAGCAGTCAGGAGAGAGGAGTGAGAATATGTGAGGGAAACAACTCTGCAGACACCAAGGTCAGTGAAGAAGGAGGGGGAGGAGGTGCTTCAGGTGCTGGAGCAGAGATTCCCCTGCAGCCCCTGAGGAAGACCATGGTGAGGCAGGCTGTGCCCCTGCAGTCCATGGAGCAGATATCACCTGCAGCCCATGACCCCACACTGGAGTAGGTGGATGTCCAAAGGAGGCTATGATGCAGTGGGAAGCCTGCACTTGAGCAAACTCCTGGCAGGACCTGTGGGCTTATGGAGAGAGGAGCCCACACTGGAGCAAGTTTGCTGTCAGGACTTGTGGCCCACGCTGGAGCATTCTATCCCTGAAGGACTGCACCCCATGGAAAGGACCCATGCTGAAGCAATTCATTAAGGACTGTAGCTCGTGGGAAGGACTCACATTGGAGAAACTCACAAAGGACTGTCACCTATGGGAGGGACCGAATGCTGGAGCAGAGGAAGAGTGTGAGGAGTCCTCCCCCTGAGGAGGAAGGAGCAGCAGAGACAATGTGTGATGAACTGACCACAACCCGTATTGCTTGTTCCCCTGTGCCGCTGGGGAAAGGAGGTAGAAAAATTGGGAGTGAAGTTTAGCCCAGGAAGAAGGGAGAGGTGGAGGGGAAGGTATTTTAGATTTAGTTTTTATTTCTCATTATCCTATTCTGATTTGATTGATAATAAATCAATTTCCCCCAGTCAAATCTGTTTTGCCCATGATAGTAAATGGTGAGTGATCTCTCCCTGTCCTTATCTCAACCCACAAACGTTTCATTCTATTTTCTCTCCCCTGTCCAGCTGAGGAGGGGAGTGGCAAAGTGGCTTTGGTGGGCATCTGGCATCCAGCCAGGGTCAACCCACCACACCTTCTTTCCAACCTTACCTCTTCTGGATATGTAGTCACATGCTGCTATGTGAATGAGTACTGCCATGAAGACAAGGTAGATATGGCTACCAAGATCACAGTAGTAATTCTCAGCATGTACTCAAGGACTTGACTTAAACTGAAAGAGCTGGATGAGTTATTTGCTCAAACGATTATGCAGAGATTGGTTGATTTATTCTAGCAGCCTATTAATTCTGTTTCTTTCATGCCATACAGTCTGATTGTACAAAACAAAGAAAAAGGGGAAATGAGGATATTGTGATCTTCCAATTGCCTGATGGATCCACTAAACAGAAACTATAACACAGACAGGACTTAGTCTAAGAGAGGAAAGGATGCAATAAAACCAAATAAGAGACATCAACACTGATTTGAAGGAGCATAACCCAGTCTGACTAAGGAGAAAGTTATTTTGGGGTTGAGATGTGAATCCAGTTTGCCAATATCTGTTGTTTTTAAAGGATAAAATAAAAATTGAGGGCAAGTCTACCTGTTCTGATTTCCATGAAACGAAGGTTCAGTGCCATAGCTGGAATTGAAATAAAGGGAGGATGTATATTGTTATTGCAGTTAATAAATGATTTGCTCATTATGGTGAAGACTCAGTTTGCAGCTGGTGAGCACCTCTAAACATCATTGCATTAATCTCTAAAGTGCTTGCAGGCCTATGTTAAAAAGGGAGTGTTACATCAGTTATTAGGGACTGGGCTGTGGTATAACAAGAATCCAGAAAATAGCTTTGTTTATGACTGCAGGGCCTGAGTGTTTTAAAAGATGTAGCCATCTCGCTTGGGACCATGCCTGACTTATCCCTGTATTACTCCATTGACTTAAACTCACACACACATTTGATTCATTGGTTTTAATGAGACTGACTTTTCTCTGGAGTATTTAGTGCTGCAGTCATCATCTAAGGCCCAGGAGGAATGTGCCTGGTATTGGGAACAGTACAGGACATGTTTGGTTCAGCTTGTATGACTCTGTTTGTGTTGGCTACTCACTGAGTGGTCTCATGTCTCCTTGCTATTGCATTCAGCTTAGCCCCTTGGGATTTGTGGCTTAAGTGGGTGTTTTTAGAGACATTGCCATTGCTATGAAGGATCACAGCTGTCATTGACAAAGAGGGAGGGGAAACAAACCTGGTGTCAAAGCAGCATCATCTCATGCCTGGGTCTTTTAGCTGGTAGCCCATGATGAAGGGCATGGGTTTGGGTAAGTCAGAGCACTAGCAGATTGGTTAGTCCTCGTCTCAGGTACCCAGCTGGATGCTTCAGACTCCTTTAATCAGATATGGTATCAGGAAAAATTCTACGGTTCTGACTGGATGGGATTCAAAGCATTTTCATGTTTCTTTGCTTGTTGGGACTGTGTGGGAATATCCCAGCTGCCACAGCCTGCAGCAGCCTCTGGTGCTGGTGGTGGTTAATCCTTTAGTGCCTTCCATGTATTGGGTCTGGCTGAGATGGAGTTAATTTTCTCCACAGCAGCCCTCACAGTGCTGTGTTTTGTATTGGTAGCCAGAAAGGTGTTGATAACACATCAGTGTTTTGGTTACTGCTGAACAGTGCTTGCACAGCACCAAGGCTGTCTCTCCAACATTTCCCCCTGTCCCAAGTAGGCTGGGAGTGGGGAAGGTCTTGGGAGGGGACATAGTCAAGACAGCTGACCCAAACAAACCAAAGGAATATTCCATACCATATGATATCTGCTCAGAAATAAAAGCAAGGAGAACGGAGTGGGAAGGGAGGCCATTTGTTATTTACATTTGTCCTTCAGGGCAACTGCTACGCATATGAAGCCCTGCTTCTTGGGAAGTGGCCAAACATCACCTGCTGATGGGAATAAGAAAATAAATATTTTGTTCTTTTGCTTCTGCATATGCAGCTTTGCTTTGCTTCTATTAAACTGCCTTTGTCTCAACCCACGAGTTTGGGGTTTTTGTTCCATCTTGTTTTCTCCCCTCCCCATCCTGCTGAGGAGGGAGGTGTTAGAGCGGCTTGGTGGACACCTGCCATTCAGCCAAGGTCAACCCATCACATCATCACCTTTTAGTAAGTGAAGGGCTGAAATTCTTTGTTATAACTACTCTGAGGAGTATATTCTCTCGAGTTAATGAGTTGCAGTTTAATTACTCAGATTAAACAATCCAAAGATTAATCCTAGCCATAAACTTCTATAAACAATATATCTCACAACATACGTGGAGCCAAAAACAGTCTAACAGGCCACATTATATTTTTTTAATAAAATTATTCCTATTGATTTATTTGTGTATGTTAAAAGCTCTTTTCTTCTCTGTGAAAGACAGAAGTAGGAAGAAGAAATGTGGCTCAAATCCTACTCTTGCCCTGGTGCAAATCATGTCTACACCATCATAAATTAATCCTACAGCTATAAATGAATGTTAAATCAAGTTAGTGGACCAGATTATTCTCAAATGTATCAAGATTCACCAGGGACAAGTTTAAACAATGTGCCACTCTTACTAAAGGTGCTGCATTCTGGAGAAGACTGCAAATATTATTTTCCCTCGAATGCTTCTTTCAAAATTTTATTCAGGAAGAATTAATAAAATATTTTAAAGTAGTATTTTTTCCTCATACTCTTTCCTTTCTTATTTGTCTTATAGATAAAAAAAAAGGTTATGTAAAATAGTGAAATTACATACATAGAGACCTTTCATCAGGAAACATTGCTACATCTGTTTATGTGCTCAAAAGAAATCCACAACTGGGGATTCAGACGTTTTTGAAAACTCAAAGCTTTCTTACATAGATTTTTATAAAAGGTCCAAACATGAGTCATGGAAAAGTTGTATTTGGCAAAGCACTCTTTTCTGACAAGATGTGTTTTCTTGGGAAAATGGTGAATCATCTTTAATATTCTGTAAGACATTGATCTCACTGGTGATGCCACACATGCAGTCACCTTTCTCGTCATTCAGTAAGGAAGTCATCATTTCATTTATTACTGTGATTAGTAAGGATATGTTGATATTTTTCAAAACTCATTTTCTAAAACTTTCTAGTTCTCTTAATTTCAGTGTTTGGCATAAAATACCAAAGGCTAAAGAACCAGAAGGCAACTGTAAAGGGGAAAAAAAAAAAAAAAGTTGCATAAGAGGAGTCTCAATTTATGCGATATACCATAGGGACTACATGAGTTTCAGATACCTTCCAGTCAGATTTCTAATCCCCACAATTCACAAGTGAAGAGATAGAGACAACCCACATGGGCATGCACAGCCTAAGTCCATTTCCCAAGTGGAGTTACAGGCTTGTCCTGAGCTTGGGAGCTATTTGTGGGGGCTCAAATCTCCTCTAACATTTGGAAGGCTGCCTGTCTCTGGGTGATACAGCTGCCTCCATGCATGATTCATATTTTTGAGAAATCACATTGTGAAGGACAGAAGGACTGCAGAGTCATTGCTCATTGTACAATCAAGCAAACTTTGACAGAAGAGAGTAGGACAATAATGATGATGGACATTGATGATAATGAAGACAATGCTTATAAATTAACACATCTCCCTGGAATTTACTAAGCCCTTAGGCATCTAAAGCCTAGAAATTCTTTTCTAACATGAGGGCATTTGAGAAACTCTTGTTTGACTAACCAGGACATCTGCTGATTAATTCACTGTCTTTGCTGTACAAGAAGCCCAGAAGAAGTCAATGAGTAATGCAGAAGCTGAAAAACCAATAGCTGATTTCAGAAAAACATGTACTGGCTAAATTACATCACCTAAGACCCTAAACTCCTGCTTAACGTCCAAAACAATGCACTAAAGTTTTCCAGTCCTTTCTCAACTCCATTTTTTCCTTTCAGTTCAGTTCACTGTCATAATTTAACTTGATTGGTAGTCAAACACCACAAAGCCGCTCGCTCATTCTCCTCCCCTGCCCCAGGGAATAGGGAAGATCTTGTCAGATCAGGAGTAAAGGTAAGGAGACTTGTAGGTTGAAATAAGAACAATTTAATATTTGAAATAAAGTAAAACTTAAAATAGTAATGACAATAATAATGACAATAATAATGATAGTGATAATGATAAAGATGTAAATAAATATGCAAATGAGTGATGTCCAGTGCAATTGCTCACCACCTGCCGAATGATGCCCAGCCTATTCCCAGACAGTGATCCCAGAGAAGTGAAAATCCGAAAACCACAGTCCTGGAAGAGAGAGAGCAAGCATTCTGGTCAACCCCCATTTATATACTGAAAATAATATTAAATGATATGGAATATCCCACTGGCATACCTTAATGACAATTTGAACATGTCACTCTCCCTTAACCTTCTTCTGCACTTGCAGTCTTGCAAAACATGAGAAGTTGGAAACTAAACAACTAAAACCATCAGTATATCATCAACATTCTTCTCATACCAAATCCCACACTGAATCCAAAACATAGTGGCATTCTAACTACCAAGAGAAGAAAATTTGCTCTATCTTAGCTAAAACCAGGACATCTACCCTACAGAAAATGGTGAAGAGATAGACCTTTTTACACACCAAACAGCTTCTGCTTTCAGATTACGGCATCATCTATCTGTGCTCCTTTTTCAGAGCATCCCAGTTCATCCTAGTTTCTGAAAATTACTTTGAAGAAAAAAAAGAAAAATCCCAGAATTTTCAATGTGATCCGGGGTTAGGAGTACAGCTCTTAGCACAGCTCTTTAGATCAGGCTTTATTTGTCAAGTTGAATACAGAGGCAGGCTCTTGTGCAAGGAACATCTCACAGCATGATACCCTTGCCCAAACTTCAGGGCAAGACTATAGAATTTATACCCAGTTCTGTCTCTCATTTTTATTCAGATGATGAACAGGAAGTCAACACTATATGATGTGCCACAGGGTGTCTTTCTCATAAGACTATTTGTATCCAGAAGTGAAGATAAACTAAACCTCAATTAACCAGATCTGGTTATAATCCCTCCCGATGGGCACTCAACCTATTTAAAAAGAAGTAACACTATAACTTGTCAATTTAGCTAAAAAAGAGCAATAAAGCTGTCGACTTAAGAAGACAAAGCACATTGAATGATCTCCGCATGCTGGATTCCTGAAAACTTCCAGACTCCCATAAGCCTTGACTATATCAGCCCCACTCAGTTTATATTCCAGGGTTGATCTTTAGACCCAGATACTCCATATACCTACAGGAGTACATATAAATATACATTCAGTTTCCTTTTCAATTGAATGATTTTACCTATATTGTATATTTCGGTATCATTTGTGCAAGTGGATGGAAAAGATTTCAAAATAAGAAATATTTCAAATAAGTACTGTCTGCTTCTGAGCCTGAACTCACTTCTATGTATCTGGCACTCTCTATCCTCTAAGAAAAGATCTATTTCTATGGTTTATGTTTTCTTTGTGGTGCACAGTGATCAAAATAGACCTCTATATTTCAGTATGCCTTAAAGATTCATGCTAGCTTTACAACAGCTGTGAAACAGGATAGAAATAGAATTATCCATGTTACATGGTGGGTTTTTTTATTCCCAGCATCTCTAAACTCCCATTTGACCCTTGATAATGTTCTTACTTCCTTCCTCACTTAAGACTATTGCTTCTACTAGTGTAGCAGTAGTATTATAGCTCATGAACTCACAACAATTCAAAGTATAGGGAGAATTGTCCCCCAGTCCTAGCAGAAATCCAATGGAAAGAAAATGTGTAGTTATTCTGTTATTGAATTGTTTCCTAGCAAGTCTTTCTAAGTCTAAGTTGCTTCAGAAGTAATTTGAAGCAACATTACATATGTCAGTACTTGTTAGAAAGTTGTTTAGTTTATGGCTGAAATATACTGGGTTGACGGATTTAGAAAGAGCCCAAATCCTCAGTTACACAATGCAATTCCATGTGATGAATGAAGAATCTGGTCAAATAAATTACCTCCTCATGCCAACTGTTCTGTCTAATTTTGTTGTGAATTCCACCACTGGTGCATATACATATTTAAACTCTTATTTAAAAATTTTTTGCTTCAAAGAAAAAAGATTTACTAAATTTCCATTTAACAATCAAACACCTTATAAAGTGTTGCCTTTCAAGTGCCTGATTGTTGTCTCCAATCAGATTTTTGCCGTGAATATTAAGCCCCAAGAAGATTTAACTCTAACCTTATCCCTGTCAATTTGAAGTTTATTTGCCTGCAGGTCTGTGACAGATACATTTATATCTCACTTATGAGTGATTTCTGAATTAAACAATCAAACAAACAAACAAAACTAAAACCAAACAACTATTTTAAGTACCAGTTGGATATTTCTCAGATTGCTTTTTATAGAGGAAAAATAATGTGTTTTGGTTATTTAGAGATTATATTTTTTAAAATTATTGTCAGTGTAAATGGGTAGCTTTGCCTTTTATACTGCAGTAACTGTTCTTGGACCCTTCTCTGCTGTAGTTTTGAGCGTTGAAGTTATGAGATCATGTTAACACTATGGAAAGAGAGTGTCCCGGTTTCGCTAGGGATTGTTTTTGCTCAAGAACCTGGGTGCACTTGGTGAGTGATGCAGAAAGTTGGGGAAGTCTGATATGTATTTCAAGGGGATTTGATTTTGGGTGAAAACAGACGAGGAATTGCATAACATCATTGCTATGCTTGTTGTGTATTATAATAGTGGCTTTATGTTAAGAATTCCACCAGGTTAATGAAGTATGAACTCCAGTGGAATGAGAACTGGTGTCCAACAACTTCTTCAAGATCAACATCTTCAACCTGCAGACCCTGAGCATGGACCGTGCCAGACATACCAACTACGAGCTCTGGTCACAGCATGTAACGGTGACTATGCACCGTCCTCCTGCTGTGCCCCATGTCACCCTACTGCATTGACTGAGTCAACTGCATCATCTCTCCTGCCTTGAAAGACTATCATGACAGATGAAACCCAAGGTTATGGAGTAAATTAACTCAGTAGATGTTTTGAAGGAACAGCCTATAATATATATATATATATATATGCACACAAAATTGTATTGAAAAGTGTAGAACTTGAGCATGACCTAAATGGTAAGGAAAAAGTGATGTATACTGTTATTTCTAGGATAGAGTTAATTTTCTTCTTGGTAGCTGGAATAGTTCTGTGTTTTGGTTTCAGTATGAGAAGAATGTTGATAATATACTAATGTTTTTACTTGTTGCTAGAAGTCCAAGGACTTCATGATTTGCTAGTCTGCAAGTACAAAGGACCGGAGAGGGTAAAGTGTAGCAATTAGCAAAAGCTAAATTGTCATTTGGATATGTCAATGAGATATTCCATACCATATCACGCCATGTTAGGTATATTAATAAGGGTTGACCAGAACGTAAGGGATTCCTTCAGGGATTGCTTGGGTTTGCTCTTCCAGGATTGTGGTTTCA
>NW_010314069.1:0-21677 GCF_000700745.2 Antrostomus carolinensis
AAAACCTTGCCACGCAAACCCAATACAAGGTCTCCTGTAGAGCCTGTCTCCTGTTCAACAGTGACACCTTGTTCAGCTACCTTAGGACACCTCAAATGGCACCAGGAGCCTTTGTTTACGCAATTGAATTGGGTCTTCAGATACAGTTATGGTGTGTCAGGGAGAGAAAATAAGAAATGTTTATCATTCTAGGAATCTTTTTGATAATCGTAAAGTATCTCCCAAGGATTAGTCTTTTTTAACAAGTTTTAGTTTTTCTGTGGTGATGTGTCCCCTTGTAAGGCCAAGCAGCTTTTGAGAACTGCAGCCTTGGTAAGGGTTCATTTTCCATACTATGTAATAGCAGGAGGAAAATTACTTTGTTTTTATCAAAGGAGTAATAATGATGTGATTTGCAAGGCATTGAGGACTAGGTCAGTCTTTATGTGACAGTTTTTAGAAAGTATCTTAAACTAAGCAATGCATGACTTCTTTACAAATGGCAAACCATGAGATGCACATTGCCCCAAGTAATCTGCATGTAGTTTAACATACCACAGCTATTGAAGCATATTGGTATTGGGACTGACTCTAGTTGTTTTCACATCCTTAAGAACAATGTAAAGTCTTTAAGTATATCTGTTTTTAATGTTAGGTCAGATCCCAGATGTAAGCTGTCCTTTTATATTAGTGTAACTCCCGTGATGTCAATGGAGCTGTCCCAACTCCTGCATTGTGCTGAGCCAGTTGCCCCAGATGAGGTTTTTGGTGATTTTCTCTGCATTCCAGGTTCTTTCCAGCTACTGCATTGCATTGTTTCTAAATAATTTGGTTTTATTTTAGGGCTTTTAAAATTTGTGGATTTTTATAAATCTTACAAAGCCCTTCAAAACTGGAAAGATTTCCAGAATGTTTGGACTTGCTACTTAGTCAGTGTCAGTCCATTGTTTGTGTTGAATTTAACATGGCAAGTGACATGCTGGTGTGCTATTTACTCTAGTACAGCTTTATGCTGGAATGAAATCAGTACATGAAAAATCTGGAGATAATACTATAGTATAATAATCATGATGACTATATAATTTAATTAAAAATATATGTGAACTTTCTAGTGACACTTTAAATTTTTCTTATTATATTCTTTCTGCATTTTTGGTAAAGGCAAAGTTGATTCTTCTAAATTTATTCATATAACTTTTTCAGTCTGTATTTGAATGTCCAAAAATTATTTGGCTCTTGTGTCAGCTGAACATCTTGATGAGGGTATTCTCAAGACACTTCAACTCTCCCAGCTGATGTCAGCCAACAGGCACATAGGTCAGCCAGAAAGCTGTTTAAGGATGTACACAGAAAAAAGCAAAAGCGGGGAAAAAATAAACACAAGGAACATCATGGGACATATGCCTTCCAGTTAAAGGAAGATTCCCCTATGGGAAAAAAAAGAGAGGATTTTTTACTGTCCCTTTTTAGAACACTTTCGCACCAACAAATGTAGCAAAGAGATGTTGTGACATTGATGAAAAAGCTTTTATTGCCAAAGTAGTGGTTGCCTCAACAAGTTCAAACAATTATGCCAGTTTATCCAGTGGTTATATGGTAAGAAAAATATCATTTTAAATGCTTTTATTTATACCAGCCTGCCTGCAACTCTCGCAGTTTCAGTGCTGAGAGAGATTTAAAGGAAACAAAAACCAAAAGAGCCTTCTTCAGTATGTCGGTTATTGTCTTGCCAAATCAGCCGTCTGTGTACAGAGCCAGTCTCTGTATCACTTGTGGCCTTTCCTTGGCTGCTGCTCAGAGAGTTTAGGAACTGTTTGTTGTTTAATAGAGCCCTTGGAGATTATTCTTGGAGAGAGTTATTTCTGTAAACCAGTATACATTGACTGAAAATTCTTTTACAGAGCCTTGAAATAGGAGCAATTGGATACACTCTTCCCCTACTAAATATTCACTGGGAAACAGCAAACCAGATTTGAGGTCTACGCCCCCAAATTTTTGTTTGTCATTCAGCAATTTACCATGCTCGGGGACATTGTCTAGTGTCTATGCAAAGACTTTTCAAGTAAATTGGTGTGGTTATCACAGTATGAACGTTACTGTCTTGCAGATTTAGGCCAATGATAGGGATCAAACTTAATGTGCCCAAAATAGCAGCGCTGAAAATAAATGTGTTTGGTGATTTATCTATGGAATATAATTTTAAAATAATTGTTTTCAAAATATAATGCTTGAAAACCAAAAGCTTAAATATTTTCCTAGGTATTGATGTGAATTTTTCTAAATTTTCCCCTTCTTTGGCTGAATTTATTCTCCTAGAATTAATCCCAAATTAAGGAATTATTTGAGTCTTTCCAATTGTATCTTTGTGACAAGTAACTTCACAGTGAAGAAAAATTGAATGCTGGCATTAATAATCTATGTCCACTGAATCAATGGCAGAGTTTTTTGACTTTCTGTCTTGTTTTCAAAGAATAAATGCAGTCAATCTATTAAGATGACATTAATATTTATATAAATAATTTCATTATTAAATTCTTACTAATGCTTGGCCCTTTAGTGAGCTGACAGTTAGATAAAGAGCTGTATTTTCATACCTACAACAGCTGCAGAGCTGACCCTGAGTGAATTAGCTGGGGTATTGAAACTAGCATAGCTGTACGAATTATTCAGTTATGCTCACCTCTGAGTCTCTGTGGTACTACTTTTGTGCATATAGACACATTCTAGCATCCAGAACAGAGATTTTCAAAACCCTGTCAACAGTTTCTCACTGTGAATATGCCAGCAGAATGCCTATGAGTCAAACGTTGCAGTCCTGAGCCTTTCCCTTTGTGGATTCATCCCTTTAAGTTGACATAAATTGTCATAAAGTTATGGTAAATTGTCATAATGAGTCCAGGGTGAATGATGAGGGGGATGCTCCAACAAATGATCAGAGCTGATGTAGGGTACCAGATAATCTTTGTGTTCTTGATCTTTTTCTCTTGCAAGACAATGGGATACACATGGAATAAAACATGATTTAGCAGAAGCACTGGTAACAGAATCAAAACTTTTAATATTAGCTAAAATTATGAATCAAACCAAACTTCAGCAGATCAGCTTTGCCTGAACTCACAGACTTTCCTAATGAATAAAATTAAAGACCAATGGACCACAAATTCAATTAATCAATTCTACCTGTGAGTACTGAATAATGTTCCTGCAAGTGAGTTTAAACAATCATATTTCAAAAATTTAAAAGTAAATAATCAAAGAATAGCTGGACTTCCACATCTCATTTTCATTTTCAGACACTCATCTAATCATTGTCAAATATCTCCAAAACACACTTTGATCACAGTCTTCTTTTATGAATCCAAGACATACTACAGTGTCTGACAGGACTTTTTGATAGTGTTTGATTCTTGGTTTCATTTATAATGCTTAAAACTGATATTAACCAACTTTATCATTCTGTATATTTTGTTAATCCATTCTATTTCATTTTCTAAAATATATTACATGAAATATTAACTTTATTATTTTGACTCAGTCTGAATTTTTCCTGAGTCCTGGAAAATGTTCAGCTGAAGCTACCAGGACAACACAGAACACTCTGAAGAAAGAGAACTTATTGCCCCATAAATGTCACTAAAGGCATTTCAGAATAACAAACCAAACATGATTTAAGTATTCTAAGGTCTTACTTATTCATATCTCTTAAAAGATTTCTCAGTTGCTCTATTTGTGAAAAACTATCATTAAAATGTACAGAAAACACTGGGAAAATAGGCATAAATGCCTTCAGAGGCCATGCAACAGATGGAGTGATGCTGGATCAAAGGAATATGAACACTTTCCCTCAGTTTCTCACTGGTTGAGACTCAGTTTCAAGGGGACTTATATTTTTTGGGCAGAGTATTTACTTCTTGCCCTTACTGTTTGGGGACCCACAGGATGGGTCCTGGTCCATTTTATTTGCTGATGCAGTCATAGCCATAAAATCTAGGATTTGATGTCAGAGTAGTGGGGACTGGATCTGACTGGAGCTAGGAAACCCTGCAATGTGAAGGAGTGAGGAACCCAAGTACCCAAGGACACTGCAGACGAAAACCCAACAGATCTTCTTTGGGAAGCAAATAAACATGAAGCTGGTGAAATTACAGCTTGTGAGAGGAAAAGAAAGCTGCAATAGACACAGTGAGGTACTCTTATTTCTTCCCCAATCTTGTGGCACCTTTGGGGAAGTCAGAGGGTATGAAAGTTGGAGAGGAACCTATAATTTGATCTATGGATTCTTTGTCGAACAGCCCCTTTCCATGCCCAAGCCTCAATCACTGAAAAGCCTGATATGGCAACCACAACTCAAAATCTGTCATCAAAAACCATCCCTGAGCCCCCATGTCCTCATCATTGCTACCTCTTATGCATTCTACATGGAGAAACTTTAACAACACAGTAGTCCTGTTGGTGGCAAACGCTGAATAAACACAATCCTCTGCCAATATAATCATTCCTAGTTTTCTTATTTCATGAGCCCCACCTCCTTTCAGCACCAGCAGTTCCTCTTGTCTCACTGGCACAAGCAAGCTGCTTGCACCATCGCAAGCTCATTTTCCCATAGGCCTCTTAGGTGGGACTCTCAGGAGAGTTAAAACCAATGCCTTGTTCACACAGACAGCAACATAAACCCTGAATTAGACCATATCTCTGTGGTTTCAGTGTAGTATAAATATATTCTTATGATTTATCATTTTTTTTTCCATTTCACATAAATAAAGCAGAACATTTGTGAAGCATACTCTGTCAGTGTTAATATAGAATCCAGATGTCTGTTTTGTCAGCCTACTGCCTTATACTGGATGTTTGAATATTATAATTTGTTGCTGATTGTTGATTTAAAGGAACAGCGTGTGTGTGCATGAGAGTGTATGCTGCATTGCAGCTGTTGCAGCTAGTGCCCCGGGTTCAAGATATGCACAGGTGAATTATTTCAGATTTCAAGAATAAAAAACCAACTATTCATTTTCATTGGTATTTCACAGAACTGTGAACTTATCAACTTAAAATGTGCAATCAGGCCATCATGCATCAGTATGCTACTGTTATTTATTCTTCAAACAGGCAGAGAGGATTTACTTTCATGTTTCACAAAGTACAGCTGTACTGTGATAAAGAAGCATAATCTTCCCCACTCTTGCCTCTTCTGCCAGCCATCTTTAGGCTTTGGAGCAACTCCTGTTGTTGCACATGTTTGGAACAGGATTAAGGTTTCATTAAGGTGGCACACAGTCTAAATGAGACCATCTTAAGCAGGAGCACATTTGTCCTTTCTTCTGTGCTGATGTTAATTTGTACAATTCATGAGTAAATTTTGTTACTCATTTTTCCTGTAATGGTCCAATTCTGCTGACTTTTCCTTGCTGACGTTAATGCTGTTGATGTTTCAAATGAAAACTTTATTTCCGGGTAGAAATGAAAGCTATTTACCATACAGTTTCAGAATTATTAATTCTCAAGAATGAAGAATTACTCTCAAGACCAGTGCCACTAAGTACAATTTCTCTACTGAATTGGAGGTGTTAATTATGGCACTTAAAATTAACTTTACGTGGCAATTGTGTAAGGTGGCTGCTCTGCCATGGTCTATTCTTACCACAAATACATGACCTTCACACAGAATGTGCTGAGCAAAAGCTGGGCACTGCAGTCAAATACTCCTCCATTCCTATTTGGAAGTGATGCTGGAGCAACTTTTTATTGGCCGCAGAGAAAGTATTTATTCAACAGTAAACCACAAATGGAAAGTTACACAGTATCTTATATCTTAAGGTATATTGTTAACCATCTGCCAAATTCTGATCTTAGATATGAGTGGAAAAACTCATATTGCATCAACTAAATTAGTCAAAACTAATTAGTAGAAATGACAATAATTTTTAACACATTGATGTCAAATAGATTTGCACACAAATATCTGAAGAGTGGACTGAATTTGCAAAAAAAAGGGCCAAATTCAATATTTCCCACTGATTTTTTTTTTATTTTGTTTCACACCATAATTTCAGGGTCAAATAACGTATACCTAGCAATGAGTGTGTAAGGAAGAATACATCCACTTTTCTAACAAGCTTTTTTAAAAGCAGTTAACAATTTTTTATTTCATCAAATAAAAAGTTTTTCTGAAAGAACTTCGCCAAGCGCTATATAGGTCCAAAACTATATCTGTTCTAATTAAGCCAATACTGTTACCCTGGATTTAAGTCAGTGCTAGCAAGTGCAGATTATGCTTTAAAAAGACTACTCACATGGAAAAAGGAGCAGGATTTTTCTATTTTCTTTAGAAATAGAATTAAAACTTTGCTTTTAACAAGTAACTGTAAAATTCTTCTAGCAACTTTCTATAAAGTATTCCAGAATCCATCTGAAATAATGTACAAGAACAGAACATAGATTTTATTTCTAATGAAATTAGAAATATGTTTTATAGACTTTTTTCCCCGTTTTTGCAAACTTGTATTTAAATTTCTGATTAAGAGTATTTGAAAAAATCTGATCTCTGACTGGATCTGCAAATTCTGTAGTGTATATACATGTGTGGGAGAGAGCTCATATTAAAGTAGCTTACAGCTGACCTTATTATTTAATCAGCTCATTGTTCAATAGTAGTCAGGAAAAGAAATCAAATGTTAGAAAGCAACAGACAAGAAAACAGGAATCAAAATACTTCCTCCACTGTACAATGCTATGAGGCTCTTCCATATTGAATTCTGACTGCATTTACATTGCCTCCGTTACAAAGAGAACACGATAGCAGAGGGAAGAGGAGGAGGAGGTCGAGAAGAGAATGACAAGAATTATTAAAGGTTTGGAACAGTTTCTATACAACAAATAAAGAAGGAAACTCTACTAGTAAGCGAGAGATAAAGGAACGAATATATAGTCCATTAAAATAATGAGTAGTGTAGAGCAGGGAATGATTGTTCACTGAATTTTATTTTCCTGCACATGATGATGTAAAAATAAGAATATTTAGCCTGGAACTCTGGAAAGACTAAAAGTTCAAATGGTTTAAAATACACGATTGGAAAAAATGTTGGGAGAAAATCTATAGTCATTAAATAAAAACCATTGCCTCTGAATGAATAAGCTCCTGAGTAATATTCATGGAAATCACCACTACATTCTGGGCTTACTTTTACCCTTTGTCTTAGAGTTCAATTGCTGTATAGAGATTCTTCTATAGAAAAACAGAAGATAGGGAGGAGTTTGGTTTTACCTGATACAAGCTTTCCTATGTTCCTATTTGGAAACTGCCACCTAATTGAAGTCATGGCCTGTAAATCAATTTCCCTCCAGAGGAAGGAGAAAGGCTGCAGTCTTTATAGGAAATGACACAAAATGCTTATACCACCATTGAAGTTTGGTTTAAAATGAACAGTTAAAAGCACAAAAGAAAGACAAGAATAAAATAATACGGAAGGCTTGATAAAACAGACTTAGAAATCTTTATTTAAGAGATGGTATTTTAAAAGGATAAAACTTTATCATGTTACTCCTCATTTTTCAGTCTCTGCAACAGGTTTAAACAGCACATGTGGGATTATTGCATATTTGATTTTACTCATAATTCACCAAGTAATAATATTATATCCCAAGTTTGCAACGCTTGCTGATCTCAGGAAAGATTACTTGCTGTTAGAATTGTCTGTGCAATGTTTTGGTCAATGTGGCTGTATACCCACTTCTTTGCCAAGAACACACAAACCATGAGTAAAGTACCACCCACCGCTGCTTATAATAAACCCTGTGGACTGGCGGTCTGTTACTCTGTGCTTACTGCTCTGAACAGCATAGCTGCCATCACTTGAATGGAAATTCATATGGGATTTAAATTGTTGTGGGTTTCCAGCCCTTAGTTTCTTTTTCCCAGCAGAGGCTGCAAGTCTCTGTCCCTTGCTGGGATGATCTTCAGAAGCCTGGAGGCTGTTTCAGCTCCAGCAGGACTGTGCAAAATAGTGCTGTGCATCATACAAGGCCATGTGTGGAAGTGGTGCATCTGGTCAAAACAGAATGGCTGCCAACCTGTCAGGTTTGACCCTTCTTAATATTTTTTAACACTCAACAAATAACTTGAGAAACATTAGTTAAGATACATTTGCAAAAACAAGTTATGAAGTTTTTCCAGCAATAATTATTCAAAAAGTACCACACAACAGAGTACAGCATGATTTTGAGACACTGAAGAACTAATCCATTTACATTTTATTTATATATTATTCCTGCAGTTTTCCAACCACAGTTGAATCAGTCCTTTTATATTCCAGCATAACAGGACTAGTGTCAACATGGTATCTATTAGGCAAAACTGTTTTTTCAATTTTAACTAAAAACCAGTGGTTAGTGAACTTCTCTCTCATCTCTTCATTGGTTATAAACTCAGTATAAATTCAGCCAATTTGACTCCAATTAGAGGTTTGAGATTTCTTGGGAACAGATGACATATTTATAACTCAATATGTTTGTCTCATCCATCTGTTCTCTGTTGGCAGGTTGTAAATTATTAGGACACATACTGTCTCGTCTGTATCTTTGTACGTGCAGAAGAGAACAGGGTGGGAATGCTTTCCTTCTCTAGTTGGTATTTAGGTTCTTCCATTGTGTGAAATTTATATAATAATAATTCATGGATGGCTTTTTGATCTTCTCTAAACACATTTATTTCTGTCCTTACTGAGGGTCATCTCATCAATGCAGAGTCATAGTAAAAGTACAGTGAGCACTTCTGCAGACTGGAGCAATGTCAGACATAAAGTATCAGACTCTGAAAACTGACAAGGTTCCAAATCCAGACACTTGTAAAAGTGAGGCAAAGCACAGAACCTGATTGATCCTGACATACATTTAGGGATAATGACATCCTCAGTGAGTGATTTAGTAAGAAAATAAATAAACATGTACAGATAAATCCAATCTCAAACTCAATCCCTATAGTAATAGCCATCAAGGAAAAAATGTATCTTTTTCATCAAACTGAAATTTATTCAGTGTAACATATGTCACTTTTAGCTGCTGTAGTTCATGTGAACCCACTTTTCTTTAAGAATTCACCATTTATCAAGTTTCTTTTACAAACTGTAGTTGTGCAACTGGCTTTGGTGGTACGGACAGCCTGAAGTTTAAAAGCAAACCTGTGGGAATAGTAAAGGTGTAGAATGGTTATGCTGTGCTAACTGGAAAGGTTGAGAAAGTAAAAATAGCAATACAGCTTTTATGGAAATCAAACAGAAATTAAAGAATGCACTAATCATCCTAGGAAAGATTATGAAGGAGTCAAGGGATGATATTACTGACAAGACATCAAGCCAAACAATATTTGTCTAAACCTGATACGGAAGGAGGGGTTAGAAATTGGAGAAGCTTAAGCAGATATTTTTATTATTTTGCTTAGTACAAGCAAGATCTCCAAGGATGGGGCCATGGTTAGCATAACCTCATTATTAAAAAAGTGGTCTAGAGATTTACTTAGAAATTTTATATCAATGCATTTAGCCTCATATGGGACAATAGTGTTTCATGAGATCAAATAAAGATACCCCTGGAAAAATCAACAGCCTGAGAACAGCCACATATTCTCAGGAAGTGGAGATCGTGCTTGAGCTGGTTGAAATTCCTGGTGGATATTATTACTGCAGAGGTGCACGGTGATTTGTTAGAGTAGCAAACAAAAAAATCCCAGAATTTGCACTGTGGTTATTCAGATATTTTGATCATATATGCATCTGAGAACTTTAAATTGATGTGGATGAATACTCTTTGCTTCAAGGATGAGCAAAACTGGTTAATGAAATTAAAACTGTTTCTTAAACTCTTTTGGTTTGAGATTTTTAAGCCATTATCAGATTTAAAAAAAAAAAAAAAAGCATTTGTGAGCATTTGTAAACACTCCTTTTTCTGCACTATTAAGATCAAGAGAAGTGCAAAAGAAACAGGAGGTAAAAAGTACCTTAAAACATTTCAGAGTTTCTCTAAACTTTATTCGGCCACCTAGAAGAGTCAGCTGAGCAGTAGAGGATAGTATAGTCCACCAGAGTAAATGGAGCTTTAGTTTGGTTTGCTTCGTTTGTGAACATGAGCAATGTTTAGTACAAGCTTAGCTATGGCAATGTTCTTGTATAAGGCTAGAATCACCTCAAGATTAATGGTTTTGTTTTCCTCTTAGTGCACCAAGACACATCTGATCTACTGTGATCAAGTGGTTCACTGTCCCTGAAGAAACCACAAAATCTGGGGGTACACTCCTATGTTCAATATCTATTTTGACAAGTTTTTAGAGTTGAAATTGAGACTAGTAATGATTCTTATTTTCAATTGAGTCACTGAAATGTTCCTCAGGTTTTCAATTTAGCACTAGACTTTTTTTTTTTTTTTTTCACCTTGTATGTATTGAAACAGTTAAGCTTGTTAGAAGTAGATGCTAGTCCAGATGGAATTGAAACCAGATTTCTGAGGCAAAAAGTCTAAAGTAACAAATTATTGACACATTTCATTACTTCCACTGCCGTCTAAAATATTGGACAAATAACTTATATAAATTCACAGCTTAGCTTTTGGAACAAAGGAAAGCCATGAATTCTTTATGGTCAAACATGATATCTAATCACTCAAGTAACACAGCTTTGCTTAAAACTGCAGATGTCATTTTTGGATTAGATTTTATATTAGGGGTTTTTTTGATGAGCAAAATTTGGATTATTTCTTTTGTTATATGAATTATCCTCTGTTACAATCTCACATCTATTGTGGGGTGGAAATCTACAGAAAACTTGGCTTCAAGCATACTGCTCTAATGGCTTAATTGCTATAAAGAACAGAAAATGGCAAATGTCAACAGATCAAAGTCTTTTCAAAACTGAAATGAATTCCTTGGATACTCCAGAGATTTTTATCCACATTGGATCATATTATCTACAATTCTTGCAATAATAATTTTACGTCTGTCTGTAAACACAGAGCAGATGCAGATTCTCCCTTCTTTTAAGGCCCTTATGTATCCACCATCAGGAGAGACTGGCTTAGCCTGTGGTCCATTTACATAAATTTCTGTGTCCAGCAGATTTCATACTGCCTTATTAACTCATTCAAGAGCTGGCCCTGTGTTTGACCAAAAAGTGGTGAGAAATTCATTGCATTGTCTAGACAATAAAGAACACCAGAACTTTATTTTGTGGAGTGGATGTCTTTATTTGTTTTGTTTTGTTTTGTTTTAATTTAAGGAAGGGGCAGACGTTCAGAAGGCTATGATAAGACTTGTACTTTCCCTAATTACAAGAAATTTCATTTCCATGTGGGCTACATGATTGAAGGTGTGTTTGGAATCAGGCCAGAGGCAAAAGCAAAAGGGGGTATACAGCAAGAATGACCTTACACCATCTGGAAGTGAAAGAGGATTCTTGCTATTTTTCATAGTCATGAAAGTCATATATGCAATCTTGAGAGATTCAGGATGTAAAGTAGGAAATGAACTGCAACTTTATGGATTGCACAAATTTTAATTGTTTTCAAATCGTGCATTATTTTTGGAGGAGCTTGAGGAAAATATAGTGGTTTTCCTTTGCATGTTACTGAAAAAGATACACAAGAAAAAATACTAAATTTTTCCACGAAATTCTATACAGGACACTTGATCACAGTAAGGAATACTTCCTCTGCTCAGCTTATCACTTCTAGCTTTATGTAATTGTTATTCTAGTAGAATTCAATCAGTTGTTGGGCTTGAATTACAAAGGAAAACAGGAATACATTTTCAGACACTTAATCATGCCTTTATGCTACCTAAATTACAGAGGGAAGAGGCAGGAAATGCAAATTTTCCTTTTTTTTTTTTTTTTCAGAAACCTAATAATTATTGTTTCATATTTATATTTAGTTGTTGATTTCCTTAGCAGAATTTAGGGGAGTAAAGGGAGAAGCCAATAAATAAGCAGAAATATTCCACTGTAATGCCAGAATATGTGGACTTTCATTAGAAACCTAAATACTTCATTAGAAACCTTTCATTAGAAACCTAAATACTTCATTTCGAGGTTTTCAGTGAAACCACAAATATTTCTAAAAAGATATCCCCCTGCCCTGAATATTTCTGTTCAATAGCATATCTTCTGTGAAAATCCCTGTTTTGCAGAAATAGACCAGCATGCATTTGACGTTTGGTTGTAGTGGAAAGAATTTTCAGTTCCAATTTTTTAAAGCATCTTGTTTAATCACATGATTTTTTAGACTTGTAAACTTTACAAACCAAATTTAGAATAAGTCTCAGATACAACAATCCTTTATAAGGTGATATACTTTATGATATCATAGAAATTTGATATATATTTGGCCAAGTCCTATTAAGTATGAAAATATAAATTGCTTCAAAAGAAAGACTTCGTAGAAAACTAACCAGCATAGGCTGTTAACATTCCAGGTGTTAACATCAGCCAGTCTAAAGAATAATTTAGCTACCATAACAAGGAATAATGGATAGGAAGAAATATTCTTCAAAACTTGGTACAAAGCTTCATTTGAACATAAAAAATACCCATGGATTCTGCAACCATACTCTTCTTTTCACCGAAATTTTTTGCAATACAAATTACTAGAGACAGAAAGAATAGCATTTAATTTCAACTGTGAAGTAGGAATTCATTTCTAATTTATGTCCTACTTTATGTGTTTATGATGAATATTGCCAAACCAACAGACAGTGAGTTCACAAAAGTTTGACTTCCTTTTTTTCTATAAGTAATAAAATGACCAGAAAAAAACTAAGAAAATAAGAAAATGCAACCTGACACCATGAAACAGAATTGTATTCTGCTGATACAAGTTCTGACACTCATGAATTGAAGAAAGATAGTTGATATTGTTTCATTTTATCCTATTTGAAAAGAAATAATTTTGAAGAGTCAAGACAAAAATTAAGGTTATTCAGCTAAAGTATAAACTACTTATAAATAATTGAAGTTAGAACTGTTTTGTACTGTCTCCTGAGAGATAGTTTGTATATATTGTCATATATATATTTTCTGTATACAGAGATATGCATGGGAAATATGTTTGCATGTAGGAGGCCACAGCCCAAATATGGTATTACTTATTATAGGCCACCCACAACAATGCCACATTGAAGTAACTCTTCACCACCAGCAATGATTCAGTTAACCTTTGATTAAACACAGGAATTTAAACTATGGAAAGGTCTGAAACCTGACACAGTCCTTTGGCACCTTGGTGTCTGTCATTAAAGATAATCTTGTGTTAGGTACTGATTTCTGAAAATAGAATTAAACTTCTTTGGTTTTCAATCTTAACCCTTCTGTATCACAAACATAACCCTGCTGTGTTAGGAGACTTCCTGAATTACTGTTTCTCCTTTCAAGTTTGTGTGTTTGTGAAGGAGCTTTGGGGGAAGCACAGGGGCCAGTGAACAAATACTGGGCAGCTCTGTCACCAGCAAATGAAGTAACTGTCCAGGTCATAGTAATAGGTGGACCACAAAAAAGCTCCCAGGACTTCAAAGTCTGATCATACCACATCCTTCCTTTGTTTTTTTACGCTTCACATAAAGTGAGATATCAAATCAGAAAATGTTGCTTGCTGGTTTGTTTTTTTTAAAAAAATCTTTTCTTTGCCTGAGCACCACCAATGCCATACCACTATTTTAATCATAATCTCTGTGGAGATTGTGCTCTGTCTTTTGCCACAGTTTCTGGTAGGTAAGATCTAAGATGCTTGCACTTTTAGATATGCTTTTACTCCATGTTAAATACTACATTTTTTCCCCTCTTCCTCAACACTCTTTATCCAAGTTACTAAGAAAACCTCTGTGGGAATCTCCTGATATTTCTTCAGCCTGCTGTTCTTTTCCTCTGTGCAACATTAAACACTGGCAAACAGCGGCATGGTTTCATTTTGCAGTGGTTGTGTCTTATCTGAATATACAAAATAAAAAAGAAGTCAGAGTAGCACAATTCAGCAGCAGTTTTCCACTGGAAAATAATGTGTGAGAACCCAAAATTCATAGCCTATGAAATATGAGAAAGTCTTTGGATTTATACTGTTTGAGAGATTGTACATCAGTTTTTTGGGGAGACTGTGCACTACAGCTGAGCTGGAATAAGTGGGGTCCTGGTTGAGAGTAGCCCAGGCACTGACTGTCCTGCAGAGACAACTCTTACACTCCTAATCACCAGCAAAGCTGTTAGGGAGTGGGACATTACCTCACAAAAGGGCTGGTCTTGGAAGTATGGCAGTAGTCCAACCTGAGCAAAGCAAACTCTGACCAACAGCAGAAGACTTCTCTTGAAACTGAACATGAACACTGACCAGACTCTACAGGTGACAGTGCCCTCCCCAGCCTGCTCCAAGCCACCTTGATGCCCCTGGATACTAGAGTGCACATAAGTCTTTCCAAGGCACAATGCACTTCATGTGACTTTTAGAGAGAAAGCTTTTCTTTTTTCTTTTCTCCAGCAGCAGCTTGTCAATCTGCCTTGTCAGCCTGTACCCTCTTGTCAGAGCACATAGGATGTTCCTATCCCCCAACTACCCAAATAAAACTGAAAAAGGGAAAACAGAGATTTTATGCTGTTTTCTTTTAGCTCCATGATGTATGGGCATGGAGCCCATAAAGGACAGCTTGGTCCTTGACAAGTCTTCAAGTGGCACCTACTTAACTTTATCCCAAGGGGTGGTAGTGCAGCTGCAGTTTCCTAAAATTAAAGCCCATCTTGCATGTCTCTCTCTAGCTAAATTTCTGGTTCCTCTTCACAGGTGTTATATGAAGGGGCGCTCAAAAAGTTTCGAAATTATTAGTTGTAACAGGGCTGTTGAAAGTTTCAATATGAACAGAGCTGTTTTTGGATCATGCCCATATTAACATTTTTAAAGCACTTCCACATGCTCTTTCTAGCAGGGAAAAAAGGGGAAAAAAAAAAAAGACAGAAAACCTAAGGAAGCTTCAGTTTAAAGCTGATCAGTGCAAACAAGGAAAGACGGCAATAGCTGAAAAGAATCCCTTGGGAATGTGGTCTTTGCGGAAGGAGAAAGGAGAAATCTTACCCTTGTCAGCGAAGCTCATTTCACAGTACTGAAGAGGGCATTGCATTTTGGCAGGGTCTTGCTGGTTGGGTATTAGTGCTGTTTACTGTGCAATCATTATTTCTGATACCAGTGTGCATAGAACTAACTGGAGATAAATACTTTGGGATGCATAGAGTAACCTGACATTTCCTGGCGGAATACCAAGTTTATTCCTTCCACAACACTAATCTCATAATTTACTCCCTGAGCACTAAAGATTTCTCTTACAAATCAGATCTGTTTGATAACCCATTCAGTGTTTTGACTTACTTAGTACATTGCTGTTCATGGTCCTTCCTGGATAACAGTTTAATATAATGATTCGCAGATGCCAGCAGGAGAGTCAGACAGATACATGCATAAACAGAGCTTCTCCATGTTCCCATTAATGATGTAGGAACTTGGGGGACTCCAAAATCCTTGTTTTCCCTATCATGCTATTTTCTGTAAAAGCCTCATTGAGTGTTGTTTCTGACAAAGAGAATACTGAAGGGCCAACTAGCCTTTCCTGACTTCATTTTTGTGGAGAAAAGAGAATGTTTTGTTTTGTTTTAATTTACATCATGTTCCAGATTAAAGGCCACAATTTCAGGATCCATTTTGACAGACATTGTAACTGCCCCAAAGTCCTAGGAGCTAAAGACTTCAAGAGACACGGTCTTAAAATCTGCAAAAAAGGTATGGTCAGGGGGATAATTCAGTCCCTATTGAAGCAGCTTGACTGTCCATGCAATTACAAATGTTAGTACTTCAAAGGATTTGACATTGACTTTACTATCTTGTTTCCCTTGTCTTTAGTAGGAGGAGGATTGCTGTGAAAATCTGTGATATTTAGTACAAAACTGAGCTCTCCACAAGAAGGTGACACTAAGGTTCTTATTAGTTAACAAATTGACATGTAGAACCACATCCTCACAACATTTCAGTTTCTAGCTCATAAATGGAAATGTCTAACTAGACACAAAAATGTGAAATAATGATGCTGATCTGGGTGCCTTTAGGTATATATTAGTGATCCTGAGAAGTGTTGTTTGAATTAGTGTGAGATGTGGTGCCTGAGGTCCTTCATGGCAAGAACTTCATCTAACCTGAAGACAACAATAAATGGGAAGAAGGACATTAGTCTCAGTTTTACCACAGAGTCCCAAGCTCCTGGGTTGCATGCAGAGCAGATGAGAACTGAACTACGGTCCCAGGGTACAACTGCCATGAAAAATGGCCTTTCAGTCATTAAACCTCCATTCAAACACTGCTTTTCCTCATGGTACATACTCTGTAAGCCTACATTTCTTTACAGATGAGGTGCTCAGACTGAAATCACTGTGTGTGTAACACAGCACCAGTTCCTCTATGCTGTACCACAGGCACCATGTAAAGTTGGATGTGGAGCTGGAGCTTCTCCTTGGCAGTCATGAGCAAAACAGTATTTGTCTATGATGTTTGTGGTGCATGGTTAACCAAATTGCTTCTGGTTCTGTTTCTTCTGCACTCATTTTTATTTGTTAAGAACTGCTAAGTTCATAGATTTTGAAACTCAAAGTAGACAAAAGGTCATGAATAACTAGATTTCACCAGCTTTCTAACTTTTGATTCACTTCTGGTTTCTGTAAGAAAATGACATGGAGACCTACTAATATCTAAGGTTATCTGTGGCTTTGTGACCTGTGAATCATAACCCCAACAAGACTCTGGTTTGAACACTAGAAAGTGAAAGGTCAGAGAAACGAGATAGCTTAGGTACGGCAACAGGATTAGCAGCTTGGGCTGCTCGAAGATATTAATTTGAACCATCTTATGGTCAATATCACTCAGGTACACTTAAGAGAAAAAAAATTTTTGAACTCTTGAAAAGACTCAATATTTTTTTTATTGCTAAATATGATTCCAGAGTAAATGAAAGCACCAAAATGAGCTGATTACTTGTGGAGTGAAAAATATAAAACTATTAGGATATATTTTCATTTCCTGATGAATTATTCCTCATGAATCAAAAACTCTACTGCAATGTGATTCTTGGACCATGTGATGAAAGTATGCAAGAGAGTAATTAAAGACTTTCAGGATAATGCATTATGCATAAGTTGGCTAAATTTAGGTTGGAAGAACAAATAGAATTCTTGCATTTGCAACTGCTGGGCATTTGTCTTGAAGACTATTTTAATGTTATTTTTTAAAAATATAGTTCAGTTGTCATCTCAATGGATGGCTTTCTTTGCTTCTTTCTTAAGCCTCTTGATGTATGCTCCATGTACATATCTCTGGTCTAGCCAAATTGTAGTAAAGGCAACATGACTTTTTAGAATGGTTTTGTGTGATTTCCCCTTTCTCCATCATCTATGTTTTTTTGAGAAACTTTTTACTCTGCAAATACCAATATTTTCCTTTGGGAAGGTCTATACTGCTATAAAACCAATGTATTTTTAATCTATTTCAGATAAACTGAAATCAGTGGAAATTCAGTACTTTTAAAACTGAAAGCACATACCTAAATATAGATTTTACTTTGACCATCCATGTTGGATGTCCTAACCATTTTTATTAGTCCCATCAGTTTCCTATTTTTTAGATCTTTCATTGTATGTTTAGCTGATTCTAGGGATGAATTTATCTTTGGAAAAGCTTCTTTTTGAACCATAGGTGGCAGCAGACAGCAGAAACTTCAGAAATAAAGGCTCCTCTGCATGTCTGAGTGGGCTGAGATGGCAGGATAGTTTGTTTTGTTGTAGGACAAGTTCTGTATCATTTTCTCCACACATGCAGTGTCTATTAAAACTATATGCTTTATATATTTAAATTATACCTAATTGTACTGAAAATATAAGCATTTTCTTTATTTTTTTTTCCTCTGAGTATTTACTTGTGTAAAATGTTAACCTGAACGAGTTAATCGTCTTATAAATCTCCTTCTATTTCCTGCATTATCCATTGTCTTGCAGCAGTATAATTTAATCTGTTTTAGATTATATCAAACTGAGGCAGTTTTCTGATCTAGTCTTTGGGCTGTTGGTCTTCGGATGTTTGGGAAATGCTGGTGTCATCTGAATTTACACAAGCCACACAATGGAAAAGAAGCAGTGACAGAACTGCTGGCTCCAGCCTAAAGCTCTGTAAATAAAACCATAGTCACAGTCACAGAGGTAAATTTTCAGTCTCTTCTCTTCCATCTCTTACTCTGTTAGGTATTCAAAACTGCTCTTGCTTATAAACTTATTTTTATAACACAAAGTCCAATGTACGTTTTATTGTCTTTTCCTAAAACCTTGAAAACTCAAAAGCTTTTGGAACATTCTAAAGGCAAGGGAGTACACCAGTCCTCCACGAGTGACACTAGACACATGCCCAATTACATGTTTAAGGAACTATCTGTCTCCTCCTATGATAAACCTAGCATTAGTTTCTTAATCTAATAAATAGAATAAATTAGTGGAAAAGCCTTTGGCTAAGGAGGCCATACTTCTTAAAATATAATGCCATGTATTTGCACCTTCTTTAGCTTGTGATCAGGCAGTCTAACAAATATCACTTTCAATCCACAGGGGTTGCTTTACTGCATGCACAGCCTGGAGGTGTGCAGAGACCTCACCTTGTGAGAAACTACCATCATGGTGTCTCCTATGCCGTTCTTTTCTCCACTCTTGGGACAGGGAGCAATTCCAGGAGAAATGCATAAGAGGGAAGCAAGGGGGCTTGATGACTCCCTCATTGTGTGGACGAGGATACAGATAGCCCTGATTTGGGCAGCTGCTGGTCAGTGTGCAGGGATGGTCCAGGATATGTGGGACTCAGGACCTGCACTGATGTTACTCCAAGAAGTTACAGATTTCCTGGAAGGACTGAATAAAACCCCTCAAAAAAGGACAGTATTGATGCCTGACAGTGTGACACTCACTCCACATGAAGGCAGAGCTGCGTGAGTCCAGGAGGAGAATTTTGCCTGGGGGTTTTACAGAACAAACAGCACTAAGTGAAGCTATCAAAGAGAGATTACATAATAATCTCTGATGGATGAAAGATGGACTCCAAAGCAGAAGTTTTTAAATTAAATAATAAAATAGGTTTGCTTCAAAAGAAGAAAAGTAAAATGTACATCCAGAAGTTCTGCTCCATTACTCAAAAGAAAACAAACCAGTGGTTCAACAAAGCAGCTGAATGAGATCAGGTCTGAGATTTGTAGTTTCCTTTAGAGCAGACAATGATTCTAAATATAAGCATGATTGGGCTGCAAAAGGATGAAGATTCACATCTTTTAGTGTAAGAGTAAATATTATCCAAAGCTGATTTATCTACTGGTGGATTCTTGCCTCATGCTAAAAGCATGAACTGTTTCTCAGGTGGCATGTTAACAAAAATTCCTCTAGGAAAGGACTGCTTTTTAATTAGTGCTCTAGATTTTACCAGAAGTCAATGTATGTTGATTGCATTGTAAATATTAAAGCAGAAAGTAAAATGATGATATTTTAGACTTCAAGGTTTTGAAAAATTAATTGGATACTAATTCTCCTCTAATAAATACATTAACAGATTGCCTAATTTTTCTTCATTTTCTCCCTTTTCCTGTGCCTTTGTCTTTGTTATTTTTTCATATTCTTTTTGTCAGACAGGCATTCTTCCTTTATTGGCCTTGTCTTCAGCTTCCTAATCTTATTTCTTTACATTCTGAGCTGTGCTATCCTATAATATCCATTTTCTCACCCTTCCTCCATTCTTTCTTAACCATATTAGTGTATCAAGATTCTTCAATTTTCCTTTTCCTTGTTTCAGAGTTTTTTCCCCTCCTTTTCCTATTAGGCTGAAGCAGATGCCTATGAGTTACTAAGAAGTTCTTTGTGTGTGCATTTGCCTTTTATTCCCTCTATGGCCGTGCAGAGCAAATGACTGTCAGGATAGGTTCCTTCTCCATGGTTTGACAGGGACTGACTTGCTCTCTCTGTAGGTGATGTTGCGGTTGTGAACACAATGATCTGCAGGTCTTTGGTTTTCTGTTAAACATGGTGCTTGCCTTCCTGTGGCTGCTTCCAGTCAGTGGAAGACAAGCACTGTCAGCAGTTTAAAAGGAGGCCCAGGGGCACAGTTAAAGTGATAGAAAAGTGAGAAGCATGAGAGAAAGAAAATTTATGGTAACCGTCTGGGGCTCAAGATTCTTTCTACTAAAACTGGTACCCAGGCTTTCAGGTACTTTAATGTATCAGTGGGTTTTGGGGGCCATATTTAGAGTATATATCCATCCTTTAATTTCCTTTAGTTGAAATCACTGGTTCAGAAAAGTGCACAGACTATTTATATGGCGAATAAGGTCTACTCCCAACAGATATTTTAGCTAGTGGAAGAAAAAAGGCTCTAATTTCCCAAGACTTTGGATGGGCACAGGTTCTTTTTCATTATCAGTACTTAAAATTCACAATGCAGAATGCAGTATTTTCTAAAGGAACTTTTCTATTTTTGAAGGGCTAGTTACAGTGCTATCTTGACAAAATCATAAGCAGCATATCTTCTCAATGATCTATAGTAAATTGCTCCCTGTGCAAAAATTTAAAAAGCACACAAACAAACCCCCCAGAGCATACAACAGAATACGAGACCCATAGATTCCTTCTTATATGAGCAGGAGCCAGGGAGAAGGAGGTTCAGACAGTCCTGGTGGAAAGGGAGTTCCTACATTGTGTGACAGATGTGGTATAAGAAATATGGAGCTGCTATGTTTCAAGAGTAATCCCTTCCCTTCAACTCTTTCCTATCTATCTGTCTTTCCCCTCTCTCCATTACAGTTCAATATTCCTGTCTTCTCTCTTTCCTGCTCTTGCTCCCTTATCTTCCACATGCTATCTCTTTGTGGTAGGTTGACCCTGGCTAGATGCCAGATGCCCACCAAAGCCCACTCTATCACTCCCCCTCCTCAACTGGGCAGGGGGAGAAAAATATAATGAAAAGCTCATGGATGGAGATAAGCACGGAGAGAGATCACTCACCAATTACTGGCACGGGCAAAACAGACTCCACTTGGGGGAAAAAAGAAATTTAATTTATTACCAATCAAAATCAGAGGATAATGAGAAGTAAAATCAAACCTTAAAACACCTCCCCCATCCCTCCCTTCTTCTGGGCTTAATTTCTTTCCAGATTTTCCACCTCCTCCCCGCCAGAGGCACAGGGGGACAGGGGACGGGGGTTGAGGTCAGTTCATCACAGGTTGTTTCTGACACTTCTTCATCCTCAGGGGGAGGACTCCTTCCCCCGCACCAGCGTGGGGTCCCTCTCACAGTTGACAGTCCTCCACAAACTTCTCCAACTTGAGTCTTTCCCATGACTGACAGTTCTTCACAAACTGCTCCAGCCTGGGTCCTTTCCATGGTGTGCAGTCCTTCAGGAAGGGACTGCTCCAGCGCAGGTCCCCCATGGGGTCACAAGTCCTGCCAGCAATCCTGCTCCAGCGTGGGCTCCTCTCTCCATGGGGCCACAGGTCCTGAAAGGACCCTGCTCCACCTGCTCCAGGGTGGGCTCCTCTCTGCACGGGCCACAGGTCCTGACAGGAACCTGCTCCAGCATGGGCTTCCCACAGGAACACAGCCTCCTTCGGGCATCCACCCGCTCTG
>NW_010314070.1:0-10431 GCF_000700745.2 Antrostomus carolinensis
AAAAATAAAAAAATCTTGTTCTAACTCCCAGTTGACTCACTGCTGTCATACTCTGCTCCAGCTCGCTTGGAAGTTTTCATCACATGACTTTCCAATTCCACATTTCTACTGCTAAACTATATACAGGTCAGAAAACAGATGTTGCAAGGTCCTCCCTTCCCCAGTAGTATGAGCTGTAAGGTAAAAATCGTTGCAGGCTATCAGAGCCACCAGCATGCTGCTACATCAAAGCACTGAGAGCATATGTAGATGAAGTAAATTGTGCTCCATTTATGCAGTCTGGTTAAAAACAACAGCAGCAGACCTTGGAAAAAAAGTCTCTCTCCCTTGCCCTTCTTTTACAGAAGAACTTACAGGGTGCCAAGGGTTCTGCCTCTTAATAGGACCCTTAAAGGCTGAATTGCTGCTTTGTTTATGTTAATCCCTTCTATTGTTTATTCTTCATCCAATTTATTGTTCAAAATAGATGCTGGAAGGTGAATTTTTGCAGCAAAGTTGGTAATATGTGTATCGACATCTTAAAACCTCTCCCTCCTTTGTAACTTTATAAGAGTTCTCAAAATCCTAATGCCTTAATTAACTGAATTTATTAGACCTCTACAGCAGTAATCCATATTGGAGTGCTAGCAGGAATTATGTATTTGGTTTGAAAAACTTTTCTGGCGTTAACATTCCTTTGCATCTTTGATGCAAAATTTAACCTTTTAAAGTGTTCCTAAAGACCTGAACTCTGTTTCTTAAAATGCATTGAAAATACTATATAAGACAAAAATAAAAAAAATTAATATGGATTACATTACAACCAAACTGCAAAGTAACTTATTTAGAAAGTTTTGTAAGGTATAAGTAGAGCATGCCCCAAAACATTAAAGTGGTTTTTATTTGTATGCAACTTCCCACTGCTCTTGTAATCTGAGCAATGCATACAGCTAATATCCTTGTTTCAACACCATGAAAGTGATCATTGAAAGCGATCATGTCTGGAAAAGTACATGAGAAGACATCACAGCATGTGTTCCACAGTACTGGCTCTCTCTGACCCAGCCAAAATGACATTCAATGAGAGAAGAGAAACTGCTTCTGAATTTTACTAGTTTATTTTTTAATCACTGAGAGGAAAGCTTCTATCTCTTCTATCTCTTCCATCTTCTCTACCAGCTTGTCCTAGCTCTACTGTTTGATCCATGAGTAGATTAAAGTAAGTACATCTGCTTAGACCAAAAGCTGGCAAACTGTTTTGATGGATAATTTCGCGTCAATTTTTTGGTTTCTTTTGGTTTTAAACAGATCACATTCACTACAGCTGGAGTTGCAAATGTGATCATTTTGGACCTTAGTTTTCCCCATGTTTAATGGAAATAGGACCAACCTGTTTTATAGGACTTCTGTTATGATAAATACATAAAAGGCAGTGAAGTGCTCAAATACTACAAGGACAATACTGTAGACAACAAAGCTGAGGAGACATGATAGAAAGAGCAAATTCCTTCTCGTCTGCAAACACAGGGTGGATTTTCCACACATTATTGTTTTCCAGGGACTAATAAAAACAACATTGTATTTTCAATTACAGTAAATAATTCTAAGAATTTTAAAAAGAAGATGTATTCCTGTGTTTTAATGTTCTGCAAGCTTTGTCATCTGTTGGGCCAGACTGCTGAGACAACAAAGGGGGCACAGGATTAGGAATGAAGGACAGGGACAGCTCACTCACCAGTTATGGTCACGGGCAAAACAGTCTCAACTTGGGCAAGAAAAATCAATTTAATTCATTACCAATCATCTAAGTAATGCAATGAGACATAAGAACCACATCTTACAACACCTTCCCCCCACCCCTCCCTTCTTCCCGGGCTCAATTCACTTTGCTCCCAATTTCTCTACCTTCTTTCCCCAGCAGCACAGGGGCAGGAAATGGGGGCTGCAGTCAGTTCACCTCTGCCGCTCTTCCCGGCATGGAAGTCCAGGAACAAGATGTTCCAAAGCAAGCTTCCCATAGAGTCATGGACCTCTTTGGGCTCAGCTCCTGGTTCCAGCATGGGAACATCCATGGGCTGCAGACTCACCCCGACTCTGGCAGTGAGCGACTCTCGGGGTATCAATTCAGTAACAGCTGCCCTCAGGCTCAGGTTTCTGCTCCAGTGTGGAGTCCTCCATGGCCTACAGGTAGGTATCTGCTCCACCATTGAACCTCCATGGGCTGCAGGGAACCTCCTTCTACTCCGTGTCTCTATGTGGTTGAACAGGGTGCCCAAGGTTCTCTGTCCTCCCTCTCCTCCTCCTCCTCCTTCCTCCTGGCAACAAAGCTCTCTGTCTGTCATTTGTTTAGGCTGATGGTCATCTTTTGTAAGGTAAATGGCCTCACATCCAGGCTCAACACACCTATGTCTTTTCAGGACAGTCCTTTCCTCATAAATACAGATTTGCAGAGGTGTTTCTCTAGTGCTAACTGACTCACTTGGGTTAGGGGCTACGCCCTTGGAGTCAGGGTAGCTCCGGAAGCTTATCACAAGGTGGCCCTTCCCCCACTACCAAAAAACAGACCCCTCACACACACACACACACAAATCCAACAAACATCTATGTGACTAAGGAAATTCAGATATATTTCCAAGGTGAAATGGTTAACAGAAGATAAATCTCACTGCAAATGGGTAGAATGCAAAATCTACTTGCCTACCTTGGTTTTTCAATGGGCAGCTCAGAGCAGACAAAACTGCGATACAGCTCCTTCCTTGGCTACTTCACCTTTTATTTATCATGCAATACTTCTCAAGGTTTCCAGCAGTTGCACCTGCTCAAAGTAGTGAAAAGAATCTGATACTCTTCCTCTGATGCTCTTGCATTTCTCCTCAGTTTGGAAAGGTGCTGGACTAAATGGATGCTTTCTCTGAAGACTCTCAGAACAGGGTGGCTACACCAGTTCCCCATCCACGTATCAGTACACAACAGCCAGCACAGCAATACTGGAGTGTACTTTCAGTACAGATTAAAATTAAATTCCCTAATACCTGCTCCAAACTCCAACACACATCCACCGGGAGGGGTAGGAAGAAGAGACACATCAGTTACAATGTATCTGGCATTACATGTACATCAACCCATATTTGTTCATGACTGTATTTAAAAATTGCAACGGAGTAGTATTGATGAGTATTGCTTTCCTGAGGTTTCCTACCAAATCCCAGGTTGGACTGAGAATCCATGTTCATATATCTTTTTTTGCAGAACAAAGACCATTAAACTGTGAACTCAAGAAGAAAATACTATTTTTCTTTAAAAAACACTACAAAATGTTTTTGTGAGTCATCACCACCAGCTGCAAGTTTAAATTCTGTAAAAAAAAAAAAAAAAAAAAAGATAAGAAAAAGGAAAATATGGTAAGTGCTACTTGTGTACAAGAAAATGCACTTCAGGGCATGGGGATTACAGTAATTCAGATGCCAGGAGGTTAAGCATCAATCTGTGTGTATCAGTTGAACCAGATTATTGAAGCACCTGTGGTGTTTGCCCAGATTCGCTTTTCCTTTCAGCAATTTATCAATTGTAGCATTCTAGAACATAAAAGCTTAACAAATTCTGTTTATGCTTCTTTTTCACACTACAGTTCTCATCTATATTTATTTAAATGATGTTCCTCATTTCTCACATTTTCCCTGGGGCTTGAAGAGCAGGTGTTCAGATATAGCTCCAAGTTGTCAAAAATTAAACTGGCAATGATTTTAACAGATACAGGGCTGAGGAAATACAAGAAAGTTGTAATTTTGAATAATTAAACATCACGCAGGATTTATTAGACTAAATCTTCATTACCCAAAGGATATCTTAATTCAGATTTCATCATAAAGAAAATGGGATGGTTGCTCATGGTGGGACTGATACTGGAGACTTGGATTTGAGTTCTTGTGTCTGAAGCATTTCTTTACAAATCTAAGGAAATCACAGTGGCTCTGAACCAAAGACTCTGTAGGAAGTAGAGAAGAAATGATGAACAAAGCACCGTCTATGAAGTCATTAATCTTTTACTTAATAAAGTAAAAAACAATCTAAGAACAGGGCACAAAAATTTCTCGTTAGGAAAAGAGTATGTGCTCTTTTCTGAGTACAAATTGCTAATTTTTAGGATTACAGTCACTGCTGTCTCTAAACTGTCTGTAAGAGCAAAGATGAACTGATAATATACAATGACAAAAAGGAAAAATAAACCTTTTGTCTTGATAATCTTCAGCAATCAAATGTGAATTGCTGAAGTTGTAAAATGGAGTTTCACGTACTGTGGGGTGAAAAAAAATTTAAAACAATCTTCTTTTCTACTCTCTCAATTTTGGGTATCACATCAAACCACGTTACTGCTGTGCACTCTTCAACTTCAGCACGTTATACACAAAACCTTCCAAAATGGACTGGCCGAAATGCGTGTTTCCAAGGGCAGGCAAACAAAACCTGAAACAACTAACTGAAGACTGGGAAAACACTGATGGGTCACCATGTTTTGTGGTAACAGAAACAATGAAGTCTTGACAGAAGAAAAGCAAAAAGTAGACTACTGTCAATTTCTATTTAAGAAAAATAGAAAGAAATATAGATATATTTGTATTGTATGGATTTGCATTATTTTTGCCACAATAGTATTTACATGCAAATATCATATGTTATCTTATTATATTAGACACTCTGCCTAAGAATTTATGATGATTTATTTTATATTTGTCTGACAAGTATCATCACAACTTCCACTATACAACAGACTATGGGCCACTACCGTGCTTGGTATCTGAAGACTAACAAGAAAACCATAATCTCAGGAGGTTGCTATTTTTAAAAGATCAAACATTCAAGACTATGTACTTCCTCATATTTATTTTGCAACTGTATTTTTCTAAAACATATTAAAATAGAAAAGATGTTCATCTGATTCATCATACAAAGAAAATACCAACATCGTAATAAAATACTGAAAATATATGAAAGCACCAAAACATTAAAATATTCATATTGGCAAAGACTAAGAATATAGTTCTTGTAATTTTACAGTAAAGTGCTATTCAATCCATTCAAATTAAGGAATCAGCATTTTAATAGCATGGTTATTATTATCTCAAGGTTACAAATTACTTCATTACCTTTCTCAACATGACAACAACCCATTTTGTTGGAA
The DNA here is from genome assembly GCF_000700745.2 of Antrostomus carolinensis. Classification (NCBI taxonomy): domain Eukaryota; kingdom Metazoa; phylum Chordata; class Aves; order Caprimulgiformes; family Caprimulgidae; genus Antrostomus; species Antrostomus carolinensis. Next base: position 5,159 of record NW_010314070.1, read on the forward strand.
GCAAAGCATTTGAGTTGCATGCACATGAAAATAACCTAAATAACAGCTTTATAGTAAGCAGTGAACAATGTAAGTTTCCAACTAATTAAGAAAACAAAACACTGAGAAGCAAACTGAACAGGAATGAGATTAGTGTAAAATTAAGAAAACACAGATGTGGTAAACCATTGTATAAATTAAGAAAGGGCAGAAGACTGCACCAAACTGTTGTACAGACTTGCCTTTTACATGCTAATTTTTAAAGTAATCATATTGCTGCTTTATTTGTTAATGAGTTTACTAATGCATCTTTTAAACTGCCTTTTTCTATTTCCTAGAAATGATACTAGAGCTACAGCACACTGGAGAGCTACTGTAAGCAAAAAGACAGAAACAGATTATGACCTTTATTTTTCCTCAATAATCTCTTCTCATCTATTGAAGCCAGCAGACAAAACTAAACGATATGTTACAAAGCCATTTTGTAGCAAAAATTAATTCTGGTAAAGAAATCGTTAATTTTTAGACCTCATCAAGAGTAAAAATTTTAAATGTATGAAAGATACCATCAGTCTCCTTTTAAGTGTTTGTCATTTTAATACACATATTTACAGCAATGAGTACAAAGAATCCTTGCTAGTGTAAGTTCTCATTAGCTTCATACACCATTTTCTATAACAGTTTTGGAGAAATGGTAGATATAACACTTTTATGTTGCCTTCAACAATACTTAATCTTCCTGACTTGACTTGCTCTTTTTATAAATTTACCTGTAATTTAAGCATATTGCACCACTCAGAGTAAGTTCTTACACTGACTATTAATTAGCCTTTTTATGAACCAATAATAGGTCACCAAAAGTCAACTCTCACACTCCTTACACAATTTCACTAAGAGTTGCTTTTTAGAAAAAAACACAACCCAACAAAAACAAACAAACTAAAACAAAAAGGAAAGAATAGGAATAACGTCTCATCATTATTATTTCATTACTATCTTTGGACTCAAAAAAGGCTTTTATTCCTGGTCAATATGGCTGTGTCTACGTTATTTGGTAGGAAATATCTACAATAACTTTGCATTCAGGAAAAGCACAAAACCAAGGAATTTAACGTATGAAAGCAATGAGCATGAATTAGCAAAATAATTACTAACAACAAATGCCTTCCTTTATATGTGCATGTACACAGATTATATAAAAGAATCTGTCTGTACTGTATAATATCTGTATATTTTCCTGAATGAACAAGTTAGCCTTTAGAATACACTTCAGTTGACTGCTTGTACCTTCTGTGAGAGTAATTAGGGATGTAAGAATTAATATGATGAAAAGAAATGAAATATTGTATTTAAAGTATTTGAACAGAGAAAAAAACTTAAATAATTTTAAATTATGTAGTTGTATTTGGTTTCTTCATTCCAGTTCAGCAGTATTTTTGGAGTTGTACAGTGAAAATAGATCCTAATTCTAGGATCTTCCTCATGCACTGTTCTAAGTGTCAACCTTCAGTAATTTCTTTTGCTGGTCATTAATTTCTTCTTTGTTTTTAATCAAATTGTATCATTGTTCATTATTGTGAGCTCACAAACCTTATTTTGGCAGCTCCAGAATCTGAGCAAAGTGCAGCAATCTCTTCCACTCCAACCATGATATGCAGCACATCCGGTGCAAAGCAATTCTTTTCAGCTTCTCTGGGTATATGCCAGGTAGAAGCAGAAGGCAACAACAGTAACTGATAGTAATGATAAAACAACTGACAACTGCTGGAACCAGAGGCAGCGATCAATCTGGTCTTGAAGTCTTTTATTAATTTGCAGTAAGTGAGTTAGCTGAAAATAGAAATAGTTTTATTAAATTAGAATTACTGCACATAAAAGTACTTATTAATTTAGAGCTATTTAGGCAATAACTATAAGCACAATATATAAAAAAAAAGAAACTACTTTTCTTAGAGATTTCTTAGTAATACATTTTCTATCAGTACACACTTCAGGCATCTGTTCCACTAAAGAGGCTTAGAATCTTAACATTTATGATAGCCCATATATCATAAGGTACCACTGAGGCTCATTGATACCCCAGAGATCTGTAATACAGAAAAGAGGAATGAGCAAAATGCATTCAAAGTAGTATTTTATTAAAGCATTACCATTCAACAAAATAATTAAATCACTATCACTGATTTAATTACTTTCAACTGCTGAGCTTTTCAAGTAGTGTAATTTACAAAGTACCAAAGAGGTTTAGTACAAATTCTTTTTATCTCTTCTCTATCATATTTTATAATTTTGTTCACTACTCTGCACAAAGGAATGCAGTATTACCTGTATATGTAAATCTTCATTGGTTTTTGCTGGAATATTAAATGCGTTTTCTTTTAACGTCAGAGAGGAAGGCTTACTACTTTCTATGACATGACACCTAAGCCTGTGAAAGGGGAAAAAGTACATACCAAAAATCATAAGTTTAACGTAACATTGTATAATTAATAGTAAACAGTCCATCTAATGGCTATTATATGCACTTAATAATCTGTTCTGGTTTATTAATTTTCTAAATAATTACTAGAATCACAGAGTTGCTTGGGTTCAAAGGGATCTTTAAAGGTCATCTAGTCCAAACCCTCTGCAATGAGCGGGGACTATTGCAACAATAGTCTGAAAAGGCTTCCTTAGTCCAACAATTACATTTTGACAGCTTTTGATACAGAAAGCAAGATCAAAATTATCTGTGTGCTCAGTTAAAACACACCCTCATCATTTTAAATTCATAGTACAGGATCCACTGGATTATTCAGTAAAATACTTGCTACCAGAGATGCAACAATTTACTGAACAGCAAACAAAAACTAAAGGTTTTCTTTCCATTTAAACCTAAACAACAAGATTTTTCATGTACTCCACCTCTCCCACTGTTGAATATGCAGGAACAGAGTTTCAAGCCAAAATCTACTGTTCATTTGTATCGTCACATCCATTCACATTTTTTCCACTTAATTCTTAACCAGCACAAGAATAAAAACAAGAGCATGTACAGAATACCACAACATTTTATGCATTTAAAACATCTCTAATTGGTTAGAGCACAAGTCTCAGCAATATACTTCAGCCAGTAAGCACACTACTGGGCTTGGAGAATCCTTCACTGATTATGATATGCAAGTGCTATAAATCACCTAAATGGTAATGGCTAAAAAAATCCCCTGTCAACAGAAAACCTTATGTTCACCTGTGTTCCATCACTTTGGTCCTAGGGACTTCTTTCCAAAACTGAGTCAGTTCTGGTACACCTGCTCCAGAAGACTGGTCCATTTCTGCTGCCATTATAAGGAAACGATCCTGCAGAGAAGCTGCAAAACCTGCCCTCAAAGAACAAAAAAAGCAAGTGTGCTTGGATAAAATGACAATATTACAAAGCACATACCAGCATTTTTGAACAAAAGCGTTTTAAAATTACAACTTATTTATTGCAAGACATTGGACACGAACTTACTAGAAATAAAAGTTATTAAATCATTCTCCTCAGATCAACAACTTTGATTACAGTTTTCCCCAAATTCTTACAGTTTCATTTTAACAAAACTAGTTTCATCTGAACAGTTCAAGGACAACCCAAAATTCTGTAAAGTATGTATTCTCCAGCCAATTCACCTGTCCTTGCAACAATTTAGGAAACCCGATTTAACACAGACAAATTCCCAGTGTAACAGAGCACAAGTGAGACAGATACCACTGTGACTTTTTTTTTTTTTTTTTTAAAGACAAGAAACAGACCAGGCTGCAGACGACAGCTGCTTGTGCCTAAGTGGAGTAGTAAATCAGTACAGGCAGTTATTCAAATGCTGCCTGACATCCATGTTTTTTTACAAATAGTAACACTCTCATACAGCAGTTGGGAGACACGGGTGTCAGTCAGTCTTACACCCCAGCAAGCACATACAAACGCTGGCATCTAGAGCAGTCAGTCAGCTTGTTAATAAAACTTGTTCAGACTTCCTAAAAATTCTCTGGTAAGATTTTACTTACCACCATGAAGAGAGACTATTATATCCAACGATGTGCCAGGTTCACAGCTACTGTTACTGGGTTTAACTCTGTATTTTTCAGGAGCAGTTGTTCTCACCTATAAACAAGAAACACCAAGCAAGCATATCATAAATGCATGCACAAACTACGATTGTTTCATAATCTCCCTCATTCTGTAGTAACTATAATTCCCAAAAGCTTAAATATTAAGACACAGTAATACACACAGTCTCTAATACACTTTATTTTCTAGGAGTAAACAGATACTGGTATTTCACTTTTTCTTCTCTCTCAACCACTTCTATCCTTTCTTTCCTGGGATATGATATTTTTCTCTCTCATACACATACACAAAAAGAGCCAAGAACATTAAAGAGATTATCTGTTGAAATCCTTAGTACTGAAGTATGGAAACTTTTGTGCTCTCTGCACACACAAATAACTATAGATGTGGTGGAAAACCAAATCAAGATGCAAGTCAACTTAGTATTTCTGAAGCAAACATAATTGCATTCATTCCTTTGATGGTGACATTTGCAGATGGAACTGCATCATTTTGGAGCATTACCAACTTACTCCTAGACAAGATTTAACAAGGGGAAAAATTCAAAAGAGATCAGTTTTCAATGCTCAAGCCTTTCTTTTTCAGGAAGTATTAGACTCTCACTAAAGAACTAACCATCCCCATAGCTCTTTTTCAGGCAGTATACTGATGATTTATACTACTGATAATTCCCTTTGGAGTGGTACATAATAGGCATAAATTCAGCTAGATTTATTTGATTAACTTCAAATATCACAAGAGAATAAAAAACATATACTGAAAAGTGTGTTTAATAGCATTTCTTCCTCCTTACCCAAAACAAGAAAATCTTATATGCATTTAGTAAACCAGGCCACACATAAAATACTTGCCTTAAAAGCCACTGTGTTTTTAGTGATATTTGTGAGAACTATCAAACATTTTTTCTCTCCAGTTTCTTTGGATCCAAAATACAGCTCTTCTGCTGGGCTAGTAAGAAATTTTAAAATAATTAGTTTATTTGAATTATTTTTATGGCATGTAATAGAAAATAAATGACCACACCTATGGGAAAATAAAATACTTTCTGCTCTACAGCTACAGTCTCTATAAACAGTTTTTCATCAAAAAAAGCTGTGAAAACAAAATGCAGAAATTTTGTAGGGAAGCTCAGGGTTGACTCATGACCACAAGTGGACCTAGCTGCCTCAGCTGATTACTGCCCTTGACTTCCTCCATCCGGAAG
>NW_010314070.1:10452-11425 GCF_000700745.2 Antrostomus carolinensis
CCAACAGGTATATACAGTCACTGCAGATTATAGCAGTATGTTAAGGGAAAGCATCATTAATGCTAATTTATGCTAATATTAAGGTGTTACAGACAGGGAGTAATTTCCACCTCATACATCTACCCTTGTAATGGGTATAATGCATACATAAGAGGAGCAGGCACATATCTGGGCAGCACAGTTTCAACCACGACAGCTAAATTCACTGGTACTTATGAGTCAGTCTTCACATACTTCTGGAGACACATGCATAAATAAAGTTTTTGCTTGTTTTTAATATTCTTGTACAATTAGGAGACTCGTGCATGAAATATTTTAAGCCATATAAAACTAACACAATTCATTTTTGAATAAGCATTCAAATGAACATTACTAGGTAAAAAGTAGGGCATGCTCATGTACCACAAGTTGAGAGGAAACTCGGGTAACAAGTGAAAAACTGTTTTCTTTCAATATGTCACATTAGGAGTACACAAAGAACTGCTATACTACACAGTACTACAGAACTGCACATTCTTTTGACAGCAAGTCTTTTTTAAAAAAAAAAAAAGTGTTACTTATTTTTTTTTTTCTTTCTCCCCTTTTGAGAAATGCCAATTTCACATTAGTTTGACCTCCTCCTCAAAAGATCTCCTTTCATACTACCAATCCTTTCTTCTCTCACTTAAACAAAGCAGTGTATTAGTTGAGAAGAAAAATCCTTGGTGCTATAGGGCAAGCCTGAATGCCCATGCTAAAAGCAGAGTACAATGGTGACTCTGCGTGTGGGAACACCCATGTTTTACATTGTATTAGATAGTCCACATGAAGAGAAATATTTTTCTTTCTGGTGGGGAAGAAGGAAGTGTGCTAGGTGAAGCAGAAAGGAAGAAACTGCCAGGTTTAAAGGAGAGTAATAGGGCAGCTGTATCCCCCCTTCACTAAGCTTTTTTTTTTTTCCTGTTCCCAGGAAATTCTCATCTTCAGTAACCAA